>NW_010516912.1:14094-14465 GCF_000687285.1 Phaethon lepturus | reverse complement strand
CGGGGCTGGGCTGGGCTCGATTTGGTTTTCCATCGTCAATAATCTACCTGACGGAGGAGAAGGCGTAGGACGGGGCTCTTTGTCCGCGCTTCTTTGTTAGGCTGGTGGCGTTTAAAGCCTCCCGCGGCTGTGCGAAGGCTGCCGTGCCCGGCGGGGCCGTGCTTCTCGGGGCTGGGCTGGGCTCGATTTGGTTTTCCATCGTCAATAATCTACCTGACGGAGGAGAAGGCGTAGGACGGGGCTCTTTGTCCGCGCTTCTTTGTTAGGCTGGTGGCGTTTAAAGCCTCCCGCGGCTGTGCGAAGGCTGCCGTGCCCGGCGGGGCCGTGCTTCTCCCCGCGCTGCGCTGGGGACCGGCGCCGCCTCGGCCACG
>NW_010516912.1:12092-14020 GCF_000687285.1 Phaethon lepturus | reverse complement strand
GACGCCGCCTCGGCATCGCTGGAGTTTGGCGACAGGAATCCGGCATTTACGTCTGATGGGTTTGCGGAGACCGAAGGGTTTGGGGCTCGGTCTCCCCTGGCAGGTTTAGCGCTGGTAAGTCACCCCCCCTGCAGCCCTGCCAGCGGCCCTCCGCCACGCTGGGGTGAATTCGGTTTGGACACCGGAGCCTTCTCGGAAAGCTGCCTGCTGCCCACCAGCAAAGGGAGGAACGGGCTGGAAACTTAACAGACCTTGCTCCTTCTCCTCCTGCCCCAAAGCTGCCTGAGGAATTTCCCCATGAGCAGAAGTGTAAATAGACGGGCTGTGCTTACATAAAGGCTCAAGAGATGGGCTTTCTGCTCCCGCCTCCGGGTGCTTGGGTGATCTTAAACACAGAGCTCTTGTCACCAGCTCCTTCCCACCGCCCCCCCTCCCCTCCAAATGCTCATCTGGTCAACTTGTCGCCTTGTCGGCGCGCCCTGGCTCTGCACCTGCCCGCATCCTCCATCTCTGCCCCTCCAGGGCAGCTGGGTGGACACGTTGCCACTCAGAACGTGGTGAATACTTCATCCTTGTGCCGCACGTCCCCTCTCTTTTGGGGGAAGAGGGGGATGAAAGAGGCCGTTTTGCAAGCTCTCGCATTTGGTGAACTTCTCAGTTTTTCCTTTCTCCGTATTCTCATAGACAAGGTCCCCAAAAATAAGACATTAACATGGGGAAAGGAAGAGAGATGGGAGGAGGTAAGGCATGGTCGTGCCAAATGGACGAGGATGGGCTTGCTTCCCCACAACAGAAGGAAGCAGTGTAGGAGAGAAAGGAGATGAAGTCGTCAGAAAATGCTTACCTTCGCTGTCGAGGGGAGGGGCTGAATGAAGAGGGTAACAGAGAAAGGAATATTTTCAGGGCAGTCGAATGGTAACACCGTCTCATTTCCAGAGCCCATAGTACCATTTTTGTTGTTCGTTTTGTGCAGTTCATTCTTAACGCAAGAAATTTATTTCCCTTCCATTTTGACAGGTGCTTAATTGACTCTTTTGGGTGTCCATTTTTTCACTGAGGGAATGGCTATCTTTGGCAGCAACTAGGACAGGAGTCATCGTCATTTTTTCCATATCGGTTACTGTCTGTGCTTATCAGATACAATTAGCAACCAGCTCCTTGAAAGTATGCGAAGACACCAGTTGACCATTGTTGGGAAGGAACAAAGTCCATAATGAAAAATCTGGAGTATTTAGTTTTTAGATAGGAAGCAGAGGATGGGTGAGGTAAAGATTACAGGTCTGCCTGGAGGCTGGAGTCAGATCAGGGCTAAAGGGGTTTGGATGGGAAGATCTTGTCTGTCTTTTCCACCTGAAGATCCAGAGAAAAGCTGAAATAATGAAAGTGGGTGGGGGCAAGTGCTGCTGATCGTTTATGAAGGAATTAATGCTGTGTTCACTGCACGTGGGGTGCATTTTCTCCATTTTCATTTGTTAAAACAAACAGTTAATTCTGATGTGCAGTAACTGCCGGTGTAGCAAACACTGCTTCCCGCTGAATTAACTAAACAGCTCTAAGGCAGTGCCCTGTTTCGGGTGTTCAGAGCAGATGCTGTTCATTTAGGTTTTGTTTTAGACCTGCGGGGCACGACCAAGATGCCACGGAAATCCAAGGGGAGTTTCCCCTGTAGAAGGTCCTCCAGAGACTGCGATACAGGAGTGAACTCCACAAAAGTGACCAGGTTGCTTCTTCTTACTCGGATCTTGTGCAGCTGGGATCAGTTTTTAAGTGAACCATTTTATTTAACTTCCTTAATTATTTTAAATGGTGTAACTGCAGGTATAGTAGCTGTATTCCTTGCTTGAGGGAGCGCAGTCCTGGGACTTGCTGATGAATGCTGCCCCGTATTGGGTGCAGGCAGGCCCACGGCTTGGTAGCACCGCAGCCGC
>NW_010516912.1:0-12080 GCF_000687285.1 Phaethon lepturus | reverse complement strand
GCCACTCGAGCTGCCGCTGTCACGATGTGGTTTGCCAGGCAAGCGTGATGAGAAGCATGTAGTCTGGGGGCATGCTCGCTGCCCCGGGAGTGCTGGAAAATGAAGAAGCGTTAAAGAGCTAGAGGGGACGTCTGCAAATATGGGGCAAGCACCTCGGGAAGGAGACAAATTGAGGAGGAATGGACAAAAGAAATAAGAGAGGCAGAAACTGTCAGAATAAGTGGGCACTGGAGGGAACTGATTAAGGAAAGGAACTGGCAGGCGCAGAGTGGCAGCGAAAGAAATCGGCACAGAGGAAAGCAGATCGTGGGCAAAGGTTGCTTGAGTGGGAAAATGCAGCAGACATGAAAAAAATGGTAAGGACCATAATCTGAGATGGCCCAATAAAAAGAAAAAGGTAATAGATGATTTTTGAAGCTGTTCTGATTAGTTTTTCTCGCTGCTTAGATTTTCTGGGACTTACCTACCTGCTGTGTATGGCAAACTCTCCTTGAATTTGTTAGGGGCAACCTAGAGGCAAGTTTATCATGTCAGGTAGAATGGGAAAAGAGAAATTTTTCTTTAGGGTCTTTCTGCTCTTGTACAGTAAGAATTTCTGCTCCTGTACAGTATGAATTTGGATTCATAATTGTTTTTCATTCATCCCCCTTCCTGAAATTTTAGATGAAGAAAGTCTGTATTTCCTGGGCTTCAGGAGTGAAAATTTACGAATTTTCATAATTCATAATGAATGAATATTTATGTGCATTTATTACTATGCCAGCTATATTGTTTGGTTTGGGTTTTGTTAGTCTGCACAGTGAGATAGAAGCAATCACAGTCCACCAGCCACCAGCAGAGCTTTCTATTTGCCATGTCTGTGTGAATTTTTTAAGTCTCATTTTGCAAATCTTTTGAGCATGCTCAAATTTTCAGTAGGAAGGGAGTTAATGAAATAGTGTCAGAATAATGCCCAGAGAGCTTGTTGTTACTGACATGAGGTGAATCAGTCATTGGGTCAGATAACCTGACTCTTAACTACCAGGAAGGTACCAAGATAGAAAAGAGGAGTATGACCTGAGGTTGACTTGTCCTCTGCCATCAGTGTTTTTCTGCATGAAGAAAGGAGTTCATTGTTTTAACAGAAATCTCTTCTAATACTTTTCTACCTGTCGGTGGCTTTTGTTTGGACAGAAAAGAATTATCTCTCCTTCTCACCTCATCTTACCTCAGCGAACTAGTCCAAATGAAACAGTGGTTTGTGTGACTGCAAAATAAGGAGGAGGCAGCGATGTCCAATAAAATACTGTGGTTTGAGGAGGTGGTCTGATCTCTTGTCCTACCAATTGTGTAGGAATGAGATTAGATTCATTGAAATGTGTACTTTAACAGTTTAAATTTCAGGTGAGAGTAGCTATTATGGCACAGAAGTTATAAAGCTTCAACATTTTCACTGTCATTTTTGTTTGGACACACTCAGCAGTCGGTGTCTCTTATGTCAATGGTTTAAATCTCACCAAACTATAGTATTTACACGGTAATGAATGTTTTCATTTTTGATGCGCATTTAGAATTGTCAGTCGCCATGACCTGATTAAAATGATTACTTGGTTTCCATCTACTGGAAAGGGCAATTGATTTGACAATGCCTACAACATCAGTCCTTATCAAGTGAGAGAGAATCATGCTTATACAGTAGGACAGAATGACTACAAATGCCATATTTGGGTGCAATTTTTGGAGTAGTTGGGGTAGTTATTCCAGTAAAATTGATGTGGTTTATGTGGGGAATAGAGTAATTTAGGGTGTTTTCTCTTGTTGTTGCATTGCCCTTTTTCTGCTCCTTCTCCAATATCCAGCACGATAATTTCTCTGAGGAAGAGATAAGCTGTAAGAGCGACTTCCTCTGCCACTCCCTTTTCCACATCGGAAACCTGCAGGATTGCGAGGGAGTGACTTAGTCAAATCTGATTCACAGATATTTGACTTACAATTTATTTAGCGTTGGTGAAGGTGCCAAGCTGTGAGCTTTGGGAACCAAAACACCCTATGCTCGTAACCAGACCTTGGTCCCCACAGTGCAAGAGAGCACAATCTGTTGCAGGACCTATATCGTCAAAAGCCAGGGACTGAGCAGATTTCAGGGCTATGCTGGCAGGAAATCAGCTGTAGTTTAGGATCTAGTATATTGTGTTGCGGGGGAGGAGGAGGAGGAAACGAAGAAGGATGTTTAAGGTGACCTTTAGATAACAGCCTTGCTGAGTTGCCCAGGTCTTGGCAGGGGTGGCTGTGCTCTCTCTTAAGGGTGTGTCAGTTCGCTAGTTTATGGGTGCAGAATCTCCACCAAATTATGCAGGTGCTTTGCTGTGAATATATTGTTTTAGCCTGACAGTAGGCTTTAAGGGGTTGGCAAAAGGTGGATTTACACTGAAGTGTTTTTGGAGGTGAAGTATAGATCCCGGTGAGTTTTACTTTCCCATCAGTTTAGGTCTATGGAGACTTTTGCTTGTAAATAAGCAAAGTAAGTCGGGGGAAAAAGACAAGCTTGATTTAGTCAGGAGCAAGTATGTTGTCCTCAGATTATGCAGGAAAAGGTAAATCAGCTTGGTAATGGAGCAGTCCATTTATGCATGTAGGCATGCTGTACCGTGGGAAAGTTAAATCTCCGGGCACCGAAGCCATCAGCACTCATTCACCAAATTTTGTTCAGGGTGTAAAAATTTAACAGGCTTTCTTGTTTCCAAAACAGCGTGTGTTTTATTGGAACAGTGGAAACAGACCCGAATCAAACCTTCTTGTTTCAGAACAAATTAAAGTCCGGTGATGTTGTGCGGACGGTGGCAGCGATGGGTTTTTTGTCCTCGCCCTCCATCCCTTGAGGTTTCATCTGTTTTCCATGGGTGGCTGTACACTGCTGTAGGAGTTTCTGAAGGGAAGTGTCAGAGACAGGAGAGGGGACAGGAGCTGCCGGGAACCACTGGCAATGTTTTGCAAGAAACTGAAAATGGAGAAACAATGAAGAGCAGAAAAACCTTAAAGGAGAGATGGCCAAGTTTGAGAGCTTTGTTTAAAACTGACTGTTGTTTTCAGCACTTTAGCAGTGCCTGAGGCATTGCAACCCACTCAGTCCATAATGTAAGATCAAACTGGGTGCTGTAGCAGACTCTGCTTAAGGGAGATGGGTATCAGCCCAGGCAGAAGAAAAAGAAGGGCGAGAAACTATGTGCTGAGAAAACATCGCCCTAAATCCATGGACTAAGTGCTGGGTAGAGCTGTACCTGCGGCTTGGTTGAGCTGCAGCTCCTGCGCCAAGGGAAAGGAGTTTTTACTGTAAAGCCACCCTGCGTTAGAGTATCTTAAAACTGGAATCCTTTGTTTGACTTGCCGCTTGTTTGAATTGTGAATCACTGTTTCTTCTGGTTGTTAGTGAAACAAAACTTAATTTGGCCTGGGCGCTCTAGAGATGAAACATGATTGGTGATGCTGTATACATTCACTTCAGATGACTTTATAAATCCCAGATGAAATCATTTTGCTTTGTTCCAGCCAAGGCAGAGAGCGTGGTGTGTGCTCTGTAACAAGAGTCAGCCTCACTGCTTGTTGGATGAGGCCCTGCATAACCCTCATCTGAAAGACTATGATTTCATGAGAGCAGATAAACCGTGGATTTTGAGCTGTTCTTTTGCTTTATTGATTACAGTTAATTAATTCATTAATTGTTTCTTGTTTATGCTCACAGCAGAGTTTTAGAAAGTTCTTCCCCCCCCCAATCCAATTATTGCTAGGTGACGACTTCTCCGATCTCTCATCCTCTAAGAAGAGACGTGTGTAATGAGTTCTCAAATTTGAACTGAAACCATATAAATATTTAACCTTAAAAAAAGACATTTTTCCTTTCGGCTATTGGCGAACCCAGGTGTTCACCAAGCTGAATTGAAGATTGAATTTTCAATTGCATAGAAAGGCTTCCCTCTCAGCTGTTCTCTCCTTAATGTTTGTCACGTTGATTAAGTCTTGTAGCCATCATCATATGAGATAGAAAGGATGGGTTTTTTGGTGATCTTACCAATGATTTTAACCATAAAGCAGCAATGTTAGAGACACGGGAAATCCAATTAAACACTTTCCTTTCTTACAAAGCAACCCTTTCTTCTCTCTTTTAATTCCAAGTTGTCCGTATTTTAGTTTTCTGTTTGATGATATAACTATACTTTCGTTACAAAACAGGGTGAGATGTTGAGAGTCACTAGTTTTCTGTGTCAACTTAAACGTTTCCTGAAAAGTTAAATTTTTTGGTTCTTTTCTGAGGAGCTGTGGGCTTGAAGTGCAGTGTTTTTAATAGAGATTACACAAGCCATATGCCAAGACGGCAACATAGCGGCAGCTTTAACAGGATTTCTGTCCTAGTCCTTCACGTTTCGTAGGTGGAGAAAAGGCAGAGTGCCAGTTCCACGGGTGGGAGAACCGCTGCTAACTCTTGCCGGGGTCAGCTGCTGCCCTGCCGGGGGGTCCACAGGCAGCCCCCAGCCCCACTCCCGGCAAGGAAGGCACCTGGGATGCTACGCAGGTTTTGAGTTTGGAGGATGCGAGGCAAGCTGGAAGGAATTAGGGAAGGAGTCTCTCCGTGAGGTGGAGGACCCAGTGGGGTGAAAAGGATGGTAGATGCTTCATGTCAAGCTGTTGAGCATGAAACTTGTGTTGAAAAGCTGTCTGCTGCCCAGGCTGTTTCCCACCATCTGCTCTGGAGAACTCCAGTCCTGTGGTGCTGGAGAGGGCAGACGTGGTGGGTGAGTCCCCCCAGGAGGTACGGTGCTCTGAGGGTCTCCTTCCTCACCCTGGCTCCTTGGAGAGCAGTGCCGTTTTTGGGGAACAGTAAGACTTTGCGCTCTTGGAGGAGGCTGTCGGGGTGAAGCCCACCTCTCGCCGTGAGAGGGGCGAGAGGTGCCCGAGGGGGTGGAAACTCTCTCCTTAGGAATGAGAAACGACCGACCGCTGCAGAGGAAGAAGCAGCACTGCGGCGTGAGACCAGTGCCGGGGGATTCCTGGGGGGGCGGAGGGGAGGGACGGGGCCTGCCCCCCGTGGGAGAGCACCCTGGGGGGAGCAGGCGAGGGAGAACCAGCGGTCACGGCGAAGGAGCCTCCCTCCGCAGGGCCTGGCCGCCAGCTCCCTTCTCCCAAGGGCTGTCTTCCCAGGAGGACAGCGTGAAAAAGCATGGCACGAAAAGCCTGTGCAAGGGAGACCCGAAACGTTGCGGCTGTGACGACTGCGGTTAATTAAATAGGTGGCTCGTCTCTAGACAGCCCCAGACATCTGTCTCCATTCTTCACTTGTTTTTCTGCCGCGTTTCTATTTGCTTGTCCAGAGTTAAAGCCCAGAGGACCTACAGATGGTCACCATTAATTTTGTCACTTGATGCAATTTTTTTCTTTAAAGCTTTTTTGCCGACCTTTTGAAAACAGATGTGTGCATAAAAAAAAAAATAAATCTTTTAATAGAGCAACTCACTAGAGATCTTCTATTTGGATTTAATTTTAGTCTTTAGCGGCTGGGATTTAATTTTGGCATTTCTTTTAAGCCAAGTCTCTCTTGTAGCCATATCAAATTTTTTTTTTTGGTATTTTTTTCAAAATGAACTTTAAAGAATTTCTTTGCATTCCTAGTCTGGCTTCTTTGGAACCTCAGAAATCATTGCATGCCAAAATATTTTCTGTGTTTTGGATCGCATACCTTTTTTGCATAGGTTTCTTCGTGATTGCAAGATGCTGGTGTTGCGTGGGCTGAAATTGGGCTGTGGCTTTTAAAGAGAAAATCTTCAGCAGAAAAGTCCAACCTTGTTAATGATTTCTTAAGGAAGCCACAGGATCGCAGACAAAACTCAGGAGCTGTGACTAGTAACTGCCTGCACAGAGTCAGGACCACAGATAATAGCTGATTATCAAATCAAATTATATGGACTTTTAAACTGATAAAACAACTGCAGACAGTGTTTTTTTTCCCCACAGTCTCCACATTAAACATGGGATGCCTTTTCCAAATATCTTTTAACATATTTCTTTTTGAGTTACCTCTGGAAATTTTACCATAAGAAAAGTCAGTTTTAGTCTATATTATACATTTGAAAAATGTTCTCAGAATACACTTCTTAACGCAACATTTTTTTTTCTTTTGTTATGTTATTTGCAGGTCAAAATTTATCTGGTTCGCTCAAATTAGCGTTGTTTTAACCATCCTATGGAAGACAAATATGATGCCAAACAGAAGTAACCTCTCCTCCTTTCAGAATGTTGGATCAGGTACTCAATTAATAAAAATGAAGTTTATTTGTAAATGTACTGCGATCTTTCAGAATTTGTTATCGATTTTGGTCCTTTAATTCTCCTGACACATGGATGAGATCAGGGCTGTGTTCGTATTCCACGTCTAACTCCATTTACCAGGCAAAATAAGGCCACAGCTGGTTACGCTGCGGACGGCCAACCCTCCCCCATCAGTTTAATGCCTGGCTGGAATAGATGTTGGTGACTCCCAGCTAAACAACTCAGGGAAAAGAAGAAAAGGAATGAAGGGAAAAAAGAAGGAGGGGGGAAAAAAAAAAAGGGGGAATAATTTCCTTCTGTATAGCTCCAGGCAGCAAATATTTTGCTAAACGGAGGAGCCTTGCGCTGTGCGCTGAAGGTCACCGAGCGAAAGCTGGGGCTGACCCGGATGCCGGATGGGGTCAGGGCAGACCACGTGCCGGAGCTCCCGGCCTCGGTCCCTACAGCTGCATGCGATGTGTAGCGCATCCTGGCACGTTCATAGAGTCTCATCCCAAACGTTAGCCTAAAAATAAACAAAACAAACAAGATCTGGTTTGTGGGAAGCAGCTACGGTTCAGCTGAACATGTGCTGTCGTCCAGTTGGGATTTAACCGTGTGATTGCGGGCACTGTGGTGCTGGAACCAAAAACGCAGAGGAGCTGGCGCAGGGTATAGTTGAGAAAAGCTGAGTCTGAGTGGCTACATGAAGGTATCGTGACCTTTTCTTACTGTACTTGTTTGGATTTCAAGTACAATGAACCCTTCATTGCTGTGGTGAACGGGCCTGAAAGTTTCCATGAGCTAACTTGTTTTTTGGCAAAAGCATCCAGTCTTTGTAGGATTAAATGTGCCCTACTGGTGTTGCAAGGGAGTAATAAACAATTATTAATGTCCCATTAATGTGTCTGCTAAGCTATTTATATAGGAGCCAGTGGAATTTATGCAAAAACATTTGAACTTCAGCTGTATTCATGTTATGGTTTGGACAGTACAATTTTGATAGGAGATCAGCTTTCAATTTTAAGAGAGATTTGGAAGAGGGAAGGAGAAAGAGACAAGGGTGGAAATTAAGTTCTGCTCCACAATGGAAGTCTAAATATACAAGGCATGTACATTGCGCTTTGTATCTGTGCTCTTAAATAACTTCATCTTGTTCTTCTTCTTCATAACACCACTAATATGATGAATGCTTGATCTTTTCCAGATGATTTTGTCTTGTCCCGACAAGAGTTCTGTTGAACGTGGGTCACATTCCTCCTTTTGTTCATTTGAACTTCATCATCGCTGTTGATCAAAAGTTGTGAAAATAGCTAAAAAATATCAAGTAAAATGTCAAATTATAAGAAACTGCAGTTTCACTTCTCAAAGCGGTAATAGTCTGACGGAGAGCACTGTGAACTTACTGGTTCAAAGGCAACTTAGATTGTTGTATCATCATAACAAATGTGTTGAAATTACAGCAAATAAAATCACAGTCAGCATAAAAATATTAAATTCTGTGTAACAGTAAACCTGAGGCTTGGTTTTGAAGCTGCAAGTTAATGTTTTTGGCCACTACCAGAGATTGTAATTAATACATGCTCAGCCAGGTCTACTATGATCAAGAAGGTGTTTGATTTTTGTCTTTTAATTTTTTTTGTTAATTTGTTTTGTTCCCCTCTTCCCATAACGCGGACTCCTTTTATCTTCTGCCTATTCAATTACACTATTAATGACGGTTACCTTTGTTCTTGAACTTACGGGTTTGTTCCTTAAGAATTGAGGAGAATGAGTGGTTACACACTTAGACCTACCACGGTTTGCGTAGAGGAAGCCTGTGCAACAGAGGTGATGTTGCACCAATTCTGCCCTGGGCAGTAATGAATTAGGGTTTTTTTTGCCTTGTTAGCAAGGAAGGTCCCATAAACGAGGACCTGCTCAGAGAATGCGTTGCCACCTTCCACTAGGTATCTGAAGCTAGTGATCCTCAATGAAACCGGATCATGTCAGCTCTGGTGGAGGGCGGGAATCCAAGTTTTCTGTCTAGGTTCACGTAACTGTCTGAAGTGGCACTTGAAAGAGGATTAAAGTATTGCCTCTGAGGATTTTAAAGGCGCTTTACAGGTTTGGATGCTAGGTTTTTCTGCTGAGTGACAAGCTGAGATTAGGTTTCTCACAAGGTGGCTGAAGTCACAGGTGAAATGTGACCGAGCCAAGAGTAAATCCCAGATTTGACCCTTATTTTCAGAAGCAACACTCGCTGGCACTGCAGGAGCTGACACTGAAGGGTGCTTTGTTAGTTCAAAGCACAGCCTAGCACATCCAAGGAGCTGCTGTAAATGTTAATGGTGCCATTTCTACATCAGCTGAGGTCTAAGTGCAAGCCTGCTGGGGCTCCTGTTTATCTCCTGCAGTGACAGACACTGTTGGGAACCAAATTCCTTTCAGCAAAGTGGGGCTTGGAACCGTAGGCTGGAGCTTGACTCGTCGTTGAACGTGTCCACCACGTGCACCACAGCAAAGGCTTTTTGATTGGTGTCCTCTTCCAGAATATAAATTATAATTCTGAACAAGCATTAGGACCTGGAACCTTAAACCCCTGTCGGTGTTTTTACGGTCACATGTTGTTGTTGGTGTTTGGAATGAAGTCACGGAGCCTAGCATTATACTCCCTTAAGGCTACCTTTTAACTAAGTGCTCTTTGCAGATGTAATTACAGCTTTGTATTTTAAGAGCACTGAGCTGAAACACCTTGAAAAACAGGCCTTGGTTTTGTACTTTTCCATGCAGCTTTGCATGACAATCCACAAAGTAAGCAGAAAGGTGACAAACTCCTGCTGAGCTTTGAGTTGAGCTCATTAGGTGTATTGGGGCTCGGATGCACTGGCTGCACAGGTTAAAAGAAGAGAAAAGGAAGACCTAAGATGGCAGTAGCTTAGGTCCGGGAGACCTGCGTTCAGTCCTTTACTCTGCTGCCCGTGTTGCGTCTTCTCCCAGCACCTCAGTTCCTCAGCTGTAAAACATCAGGACAGTAACGCTTCCTCACTGCGCGGACGTCTTAGGAGGCTCAGCCACAGACTCCTGCAATGGATAGGACACCGAAGAAAGAGTCTAGCCTCTTTCCAGCTGTGTTGCTGATCTGTAGTACGAATTTGATGATGTCCCTCTACCCCTTCTTTTTTAATCTCCATCTTTTGCAAAAACAGAGATGGGAAAGTTGTGCAACCCCTCCTTTGCTTAATTATCTGAGACACGTTTATTACAAGCACAGTAATTATTACAAAAACTGTTCTTTTCAAGTTAATATGCAGGCATGCACATGCAAGAGGCTACTTACTTGCTAAAACCCTTTTTTTCCTTGTTTTCTGTTCCTTACAGATTCCAGTAAGATTATGGCAGAGTATAGCCACACACAAAACCAGATGGAATTACAAAATGCTAGTTTGGGAAAGGGTTCTGTGGCAAATTCCCTTGAAAATGGTCTCCAGGATATTATGGAAAACCTCAACCCGAAGAAATATTCATCAAGTCTTAAATTTAAAACAAACGGGGACTATGCTGGCTCGTATTTAACCCTTTCACAACCTATGCCAGTTAAACCTAACCCTTCCTCCAGTGTTAAAAATACACACTCGATTACCAAAATTCAAGGCGGCAAACAGTTCCCCTGTGAAAGCCCGTATCTTCCAGACAAAAGCATCTCTGTAAAGCATTTGGGTTCTGTATTGGGCACGTGTCCATCCCTCAGTGGGTACGGTTTAGGAAGGACAGACTTTGATATTCACGCCGGCAGAGAAAATGAAAAATCCCTTGGACACATGGATAAGTTTCACTACTCAAAGTACAGTCAGAAAAACAAATCGTACGACAACGTCTACTTCCCGGGAATGCTGGAGACAAAGAAGATCTCGGGTTCCCTTCTGACCATGTGGAATGGAAGCTCAGGGAACGAGCTGATGCTTTCGCCTGCTAGCAATTCAGGGGCGGCCAGCATGCCTTCTAGCCCAAAGCAAGGCAGGAGGATGGCTGTTGAAGACAGCCTCTCCCTTCACATAAAACCAGTTAAGCACAAGGACGTGATGATGGAGACTCTGGGTTCACGGCCTAGGAAATACTCCGGTGGATCTCTAAGTCATATGGGAATGTACAGTCGTTCCCTACCCAGACTTTATAAATCGACAGAAAGCCAGCTGGTGCCATTAAGCTTGCCCCCCAGAAGCTCTCTGGGTAATACTAAAAGGAAAAAACTTGGAGAAAAAGATCTACCTCAGAATGCTTCAGATGCCGATAATTACCTGAATTTTTCTTCTTGCAGCTCAGGGGTTTCACCACATGCAAACTCTGTCTCTGGGACTAATCCCTACGTCAGTTCAACTCTTAGTGTTCCTGCAAGCCCTCGAATTGCTAAAAAAATGCTTTTAGCACCTTCTTCCCCACATCTTTCTGATGATTTCGATAGACTTGGACTCTCAGGAACAAGTCCCAGTAGTTCTTTCTCCCCGGTGGACTTTGACAGGTCGTTTTCTGTCCGAAGAAACCTTTCCACCAGTTCCATGGAACTTGACGACCCGGATCTGGAAAGTTACAGACAGACGCCAAACTCGCTGCAAGCGTCCATGCGAGAGCGGAAGAACAGCATTAGCTCCATTTCGGGAAGAGAAGACCTCATGGACTATCACAGGAGGCAGAGGGAAGATTTTTTTAGAGCGGCTTCGGGAGCAGGAGATGGAACGGCTGGTAATTTTTTCTCTTCCACTTAGTTTTTGGTGGCAAGTTAACCTTTGCAAAATGTCCGTCCCAGATCCAGCCATCAGGAGGGTACAGCAAAGCATAAGCTGCCACGTTTTGAAATTCGAATGTTGCCTGCTTCAGGTGCCTTGTTTATTATCACAGTTCGTGAAGCTAATGCTTAAATAGCGTGCTGCTGTAACAGCTCGGGTAGACAGTGCCATTCAGCCATCTTAAAAAAAAAAAAAAGTTGGAACCCATGTAAATTGCGTTCAGTCATGCTGCGGGCTCTGTTAAAATGTCTACGTACATAAAACCCACAAATTGCACTGCAGGGATCCAGCACTTTTTGTTTTGGATGATGGCACTGTTTTGAGGTAAGTGGGTTAAAAAAAAAAACACAAAAAAAAAAACGACTCCGCTATAAGATGCCCAGCCATGTGTGCTGCGGAGTCAGGTATACATTGGTGTGGGTTCTGCATCCATCATCAGAGCTTTCTCTGCTTGGTTGTAGTTTTTCCTTCTGGGTATTTTCATGAAGATATAGGTCTCCTTGCTTTGCCTCCTCCCAAAATGCAGAGTCGCAGAGGGAGACAGAGTTCCTCTCTTTGTCTCTAGTCAACGTAAAGCGGTGCATACTGCTTCGGGTCAGAATTACACTTGGTAGTAAAATATAATTTATGTATGATTGAAACAACTTGTTGGGTAGGAAAAAAACCCCACCTCTCCAGAACACACAAAGATGATTGAAAGGGTTTCTTACTGAAACTGCCTCTGATAGGATACTTTGTATTTCTCTGAAAAAAGTTTTCTCAGTGGCTACAAGAATCTCTGACCCTTACCCTGCCTTCATATTGTATTGATCATATTGTCCACATGGAAACCGAGGCCGTTAGACGGGGCAATTTGCGTTACCGGATCTGAGATTTGAGCCGTTAACTTTACAGGTGTGTGCTTTAATTCAGATCTTTATGGATTAGAGCAAAATGGGGATAAGGATACTCTTCAAGCTGCCTAGTTTGCGTACACACAGCGAGCCTGCAGGGGAGTTCGCCTCCCGGGCAGGCCGGGGTGAAAAGCCGTGGGGCGGGGGG
>NW_010516911.1:53666-67343 GCF_000687285.1 Phaethon lepturus | reverse complement strand
GGGGGCCGTCTGGTCGGTCTCGCTGCTCCTTACGCTGCCCATGATGCTGATGGTCACCCTGACCGAGGGGGGCAAGGCAGAGGGCAAGGTGAAGAGGATCTGTGCGCCCACCTGGAGCGCGGATGCTTACCGGACCTACCTGACGGTGCTCTTCAGCACCAGCATCATGGCCCCGGGAATCATCATTGGCTTCCTCTACACACGCCTGGCCAGGACCTACCTGGAGTCCCAGAGGAACCCCCCCCACAAGGAGAAGAGCAAGAGATCTCCCCGGCAGAAGGTCCTCATCATGATTTTCAGCATCGTGCTGGTCTTCTGGGCTTGCTTCCTGCCGTTTTGGATCTGGCAGCTGGTGCGACTCTATAGCAGCTCCCTGCAGCTCACCACCCAAACCCAAAAGTGCATTAACTACCTGGTGACCTGCCTGACCTACAGCAACAGCTGCATCAACCCCTTCCTCTACACCCTGCTCACCAAAAACTACCGGGAGTACCTGCGCAACAGGCACCGCAACTTCTACAGGTTCACATCCTCCTTTCGCAAGAGGGGCTCCAACCTGCAGTGCTCCTGGGGACGGTCCATGTCCTCCAGCAACCAGTACGACTACAGCTCGGAAGCCCTGGGCATGGCCACGCTGAAGGACAAGTGAGGAAGAGGAGGCGCTCCGGAGACAGCAGGACCAGCAGAGCGTCTGGCCAAGGTAGGGCTTTGGGACCCCTTAGCCCCCCAGGGTCCTAAAAACTCATTTCTGGTGGTCACTCTGGTTAAGGGCAAAAAATTGCGTGAGCCCAGGTACTGAGAGACGCGTTTCAATTTCTGTCTGGCTCAGGGCTGTCTGGGGGGCTCCTGCCGGGAGCCCGCAGCCCTTCAGGACAAATCCTCTGGGTTTTGGGTGCAGAAGATGAGGTGGATACTTTGTTCAGTTCTGCAGCAAACTCTTTTACGCTTTGCCGAGTTTTGTCCAGCTCCAGCCCTGCCACCCTTGCTCCTGCATGGTTTCTCAGTGCTATCCTCAGGCTGCAGCTGGGTCAGATCTGCGAGAGTCTGAAATTGTCCTGGTATTGCTTAATTTAGCTGCAAGCCTCAGGTTTGCCCCACACGTTGCTGTTGTCTGTTCCTAGAGCCTCTAAAGAGACCTTTAAGCCCCTTTTCCCATTTCCTGTTACATTATAGGGCACTACACTTTCATCAAGCTCAAAGTCTCTATTTTAAAATTCATTGCAGCAGCACTTCAAACTCCAAAGCATTCAAAAAACCACAAGGTAAGCTGTCAGAAGCCACAGAATTACTGAAAAAAGAAACTTGTAATTTTTTAAGGTTTCTACCTTAGGTGATTTGAATTTGCCACTGTTGTGGTTTTTTTTAAATTGATCCGTTTCTGAACAGTCAGGAGGACTTGAAAAACTAAAAGTTTACCTTGGAAAGAAAGAAAAATGTCTTATAATCCTATCACTCAAAGACCTGAGGCTCTAAGAAAGATTACTGGATCCTATATCATGAGAATCATTATAAAAGGGATAAGCTTATTCATGACATTCCATCAAAAGCATTTTGCCTCAGTGTGTTCTGCTCATTTTCTCCCCATTTAGCGTCTCATAGTAAACCTTCACCACAGATACTAGAGATGCCTGTAAGCATTTAAACAATTGTAAAACCTCAGTTTATAAAATACATGCTGATTAAAAAACGGACCATGATCAGATTTCCCCTCGCACTGTCTCTTAACCCAGCTCAGGGGAATCTATTGACCAGGGGCTGCCATTCCCAGCTGTTCTCTGAAGAGCTCGCGTACGTGGGGATGAAGTTGGGTTCAATATTCCTCTTTCCTGTTCTGGGACAGACTCTGGGGATAGGTAAAGCACGGTAGAGTTGCATAAACTATTGCCAGCAGCTAGTGATGGCCAGGGACTTCTGAAACAGCAGGCAGTTCCTTAAGGAACAGTCATTTCCGCGTTCTGATGGCATACTCCGACCCCCATCTTCTTGAGAGGAGTCCCCCTCCAGCCCTGCAGTGTTACTGGGTTCCCGTGTCCTTGGGTGATCCTCTCGTGTCACACGCCAAACTTTCGGGTACGTTTGTGCTAAAGCAGAGACACGAAGTGCCGACACCAGAGCCAAGGACTGGGAGCAGAGAACACAGCACAGCAGCACTCAACTAACAGCAGAAAAATAAACCCGTCAAGGCACATGTTGGATGAAGACCAGGGAAGCACATTCCTGTGCCGGGAGTCAGGCATTCTTCTTATAGATGTGGTTGTTGGGGTGCTTTTTAGGGAGGGGGAGATAAGTAACTCGCCTTAGAATTGCTTGTATTGCTTTTAACCATGAGAGTGTCTTCGAAACACTGCTGACCACTTTGTCATGTCCCGCTATCGTGTAGGCTACCAAGCTGGGCAGTATAACCAGACCTAATGGTGCCCATTTCCTTACGAAATAAGGGGACTCACACACAGTGCATGTTGGGAATTGGCAGGGAGAGTGGGCTTCGACAGTTTTTAGGAACAACTTTTCAGGAACTAATTCATTTTGTAATCATTCATTCTGAAGTCATGGTTCCTTTTCCTTTGCTTCCCGATTCCGAGGCTGGAAGTCACTCCCAGATAAGAATGACAAAGATAAGACTTAACTCAAAAGGCGGTGTGGGAAGGCTGGAGTACGTGCGTCATCTACGAGGTGTGCTGCGCCGTCCTGCTCTCAGGGAGCGTAACGGTGCGGTGCGGCCGGACAGGCGCCCTGGCAGAGCCAAGCATGGCCGCATCCCTCCCAGGCGTTGCACATGCTATTTTTGCCACCTCTGAGGGGAAAAAAAAAAAAAAAATTCCTTATGGCTCTAGAAAGAAAAACGCACCTTGCTTTGGATCCTGACCTGACACCGTACTGATGTGTCTTGATTTCCATTGCTTGGCCCGAGGAGAAGGTCCTTGGGAGGCCACTTACTTACCCGCCACAGCGTTACAAGGCTGCTATAGGATGGATGATTACCATGTATGAAATGGTTGCAAGGCATAGTGTATTCCTATTAACGGGTATGTAAGGGGAAGCAGATGATGGAAGAGCTTTATAGGTATCAGAAAGAGTATTAGGGAATCTGTGCTTTAAAAAAAACACATTAAAACATCTAAAGCCAATAGTCTAAAAACATAGTTATTAATAAGAAGGGGAGGCTGAAAAGGAGTCGTGCCTAGGAAGAAAGGGATGAAGATGCAGAGCAGATGAGATCTACACTCGTAACCTAATGCGGGGTTAACCTAAAGCAAACAGAGGGTTTGATCGGAGGTAGGCTTCCCGAGGAGTCCCATCCGTCCCCAGGAGGGATTCTGCCACTCTGCTCAGCGTCTTGAATGGTGCGTAGGGGATGTACTTTCCGTGCCGCATCATCAGAGCGTTAAACATCAAAGGGTTCATGGATGGAGGAGCATGGAGGAGCATCCAGATGACGTGCGAAATACTGGGTATTTGTCACTCACCAGCTTTTTCAGCCAGTAGGTGCTTCAGCCCCGTTCCACCCCTGTGCTGCTTCTGGCTCCCATCAGGCTCCAACAAACCTGTACGAGGTTACTCTAACGAGAGAACCAGTAAATTTGATGACACCTACAAAGCATGTTACTGGGGCAGAGGAGAGCCTGTTTAACACGCAAAACTGGCCAGCAATCAGAAGATGTTGCTGCGTGTGATGAACGATGGCTCTTCAGCAGCGCGGGAAGCACGACGTGGTGCAGACCTTCGCCAACACGACTCCCCGGGAGCCTCTTGTGCTCCTGGGGATCAGAGCTCAATTTAAGAGATGAATTACATAAACAACATCTCTCTTATTGTCCCATTGGACCGGTTAAACTGCCAAAAGTCAGTAGGTTTGACCCACTTCATAAATATCTCACAAAAGCAGATGCTTTAACTGAGTTCCCCTTGGCTGTGATTGGGCAAGCCTTGACTCTTCTCGGTGTGCTTGTGTTTTGGAAATGAGGAGACAGTCTTCACGTACCTTCCTTTAACAATAACAATAAATTAATCTGGGTTTGGCTTTGGAGGGGGACTGGTGCTTCCTGTCTATAGCACAGGGTCCTGTCCGGGGCTGACACAACCTTTAAGTTACCCCTAAGGGGTAGCTTTGCCTGCGGCTGACCCAGAGTATTTTGGGGAGGGTATTGGGTTTGGTAGGATCTCTGTGTTCATAAGCACGTCTCCCTCGGTCAGTGCAGGCAGCGCAGAACTGCTGTAAAGCAGCTCAGGCTATTTTCTGTGTGAGAGAGAGGTGTCACCTGTCCTCAACAGTGAAAAGGACGAGTCGAGACTCCCAAAATCGTGATGTTAAAACCACACCTTTTCTCCACAACCACAGAGGCTGCAAAAGCATATGAAAATTGAGATAGACACATAATCAGAATGCAGACGATGGGACTTCGCAAAGTCTACGTATCTTGTCACTTATGGTAAATCTGAAGCATCTCAGGCCAGGGCTGAAGTAACAACAGGAAAGTCAGTCAGGCTGTAACTGAGGAAAATGTGATTTCCTTGAAACCAATTTTACCTTGGCTATTCTCCTACATTCCAAGAAGGCAAGCTATGTGTGCGCTGGGATCATTTATCATACCCAAATCATTGTAATCCTGTGATTTTTAATGTGGGGTTTTTTTAGTATAAACTAAATTTTGCAGCAGGTTTGGTGACGTAGCTAGCTCTTCAGCAAAACGGGAAGAGGTAATTTTAAGAAAGGCAAGCGCATTTCTGTTGTCGGGACAGAGATTGCCAACGCAAAACTCCATACTTGCTTTACAAGAAAGGAAATAGTTTAACCACTAGAAAATCTTTGCCAACACCCCTTAGCGTTTAGGTATTTATGACAATAAAAAACCACAACCCAGACTGTGAAAGAAATGCAGTTGCATCCTGAGTGCTCTTTCCTGCCTTCAATCTAAGGTAGCGTCTACGGCAGCAATGGCAATTTTTCTGCTTTCAGTTGAAAAGAGAAGACACCGGTCCTTTGTGGGACAAGTGAGAACGGTTGTTTTCCCCAGACACAGCAGAATCCACTTGAACCTTACGGAATTTTTGAAGACTTTACCTTCAATCGCGCATTTTTGATCATCTTTCTCCTCACTTTTTAAAACCAAATCTGCGATAAACACTCAAAAGCCCCACGTTACCATTGAATCATGAGTGCGAGCAAGTCACGAACGTTTTAACTCCTCTTTTAGCAGTCGTTTTTGGTGCTTAGTGTGTGGTTGAATACCAGGGCAGCCGGTGAAATAGAGGGGATTTTTATGAGCGCACGGTACAAAGCGCACGGCTTGCTGCCCGCTTGCATTAAGGGAGGAGAAGAGGCAGGATGACCAAGATCATAACCTGTTCCCCTGCCAGCACGATGAGAGGAGAAAGCGCATAAACCTCGTACCGGAGCCCAGCCCCGGCCACGGGAGCAGGTAACGCAGCGCCCGAGAAAGCCTGAAGGCAGCCCCAGGGAGGCAGGTACCTTTGCCGGGAAGTTTGGCCGGCTCGGAGACGCTCGGCTCTTGCCGTCGTATTTCCGAGTCCCTCTGGCGGCGGCAGCAATCCTCCATCCCGGGGCCTCGGCAAGGAAATTGCCTTTTTACGTTAGGCTTTAGAACATAGCGGTCGCACACAATCGGGGCACAACCCAACTATACGATAGCGTTTAGTATCTTTTAAGTATAACGTTAGTACGGTATCTGAAGGGGAAGAGACTTCCGTGAAGAGAACCCCCCCTCCCAAAGCTAGCTTTGCTCTCCCACGCTTCTTTCTATGCCAAACCCAGAGCAACTTTATTCCTGTCCTTTTGCACAGCACCCTCACTGCCAGCACCCACGGGAACACCCAGAGCCGGTGGCTAACTACAGTTTAGCCCAGCTGGGGGGATTTTTGCCTTAGAACATTGGTTTGTTTCAAGTTTTTCTGGGGAATTGAAGAGACACGGAGTTAATTATGTGGCTTATAAGAAATACATTGCTTTGTCTTCGGAATTGTCGCAGCAGCTTCACGGGATAGAAGTACCCTTTGCAGTTACTGATATTATCACTGTACGAGCTTTTTTGCCCTTGTTTGGGAATGCGTCTAAAACACAGCAGAGGGAACGGATGCCTCAGTTGGTAGCAAGGTATCCGGAGGGTTTGGAGTTTTGTGAAAGCAGAGGAAGGAGCCCGCTGCTGGCTCGCTCGGCTAAACCTCTGGGATGCACCGAGCTTCTGACAGACACCCAACATTGAAAGAAGTTATTGAGGGATATCAAAACCCTAAAGAGGCCATACATTAAAAGGTATTAAAAATTATTAATATTTCTGCTTGGGAATCCAGCCTTCTGCCCGCACCAAGTTTCCAGCGTGCTGTATCTCGCCTTTGGGGGAGACTAACTTAATCCTAGCTCGATCACACCAAGCTTTGTGATCTGGGGTCCTAACTAGAGCCTTCCTGTCTCCAAAGAAAAGGTTCCCAATGGGATATACCAAAGCAAAATTGCTGCAACATTTTCCTATTTTTCCCCACCCAAGAGAGAGACAATTAAAAAAGGGAGAAACGAATCCTGAAGAATTCTTCCGGCATTTGGGCTCTACTTTTCTGGTTCTTTCCATTTATAATTTAAATTTTAATTTAAATGAAACATTTTTGTAAACAGCAGCAACGCTTCTACAGTGAGAAACAAAGTGAAGAGTTAAGAAGCGTTCGTTGAAGTAATTAGAGAAAGCTGAACTGCAATATTGCGGAAGATCCCACCCAAACCGCTCCATCAAGGTATATGGAGGGAAAGTAGCAAATAAGTTTGTGCAAAATCAAACCGTCCAGCAATATTAGCCGTGCTTGGCAGAGGATACGATTCTGAAACCAAAGCGGTGCTAATGCTGGAGAAGTAAAATCTGCGAAGTTTGTTTCAGCTCCTTTAGGCCAGTGTCCCTCTCAGACGTCCTTCGCCTTTCCTTGTGCATTCCTGTTAGGATCTTGAATTCGATTCCTGAATTCTTAACTAAAACCAAACATGATTTCATCCAAACAAAGCAGGGGAGATTCCTGAAGCTAAATGTGGTGTGTCCATAAACACAGCCTTTTGGAGACAGTCACCGCTTCATACATGCACTCCAGCAAACCTCACCAGGGACATCCATCAAATCCACAACACTTCCACGCCTTTTGGGTTTTTTTTAAATATCAGCTCGACATGTGAGAACCACGAGGCTGGCTCTTGCAAGCAGCCTCCCAGGAAAAAGGCTCTACATAGCAGTTACTTCTCAGGCGACATTGAACTTCTCTTTCAAAAACCTGGAAGGATGGAGAAGGTAGATTAACTGTAAGGTGGTAATGCTAAAAGGGGAGAGGCAGCAGCGCTCTTGAAGACACCCGTGGAGAGAGGACACCTAAACCTTCAGGGACGTGCAGGTCCCGCCAGACAAGCTGTGCCCAGCCCCGGCGGCGTCCTGCCTCGGGGGAGCACGGGCTGGCAGCAGAATCCCAGTGACCCCGCAGATGTAAGTTGGCTTCCCCCTTTTTCTTTGCCACAGGGGTTTTTTCCCCCCTTTCATTTAACGCTGCAGAAGGGAACATCTTACGGGAATGGCATTATCATAAAATGAGCTGGAGCCCCCGTTACCTCTAGCCACCACATTTTGGAAGCGGCTTTCCGCCGCTGGGCAGTGTCAGAGAAGGAGCAGTAGCAGAGGACACGGGGAGCCCGCGGCACCCGCCTGCCTCGTGCCTGCCGGCGGCAGCGGTTACCTGATCCCGCTCGAGAGGATGTATTTCTCTTCCCTCACATCATCTGCTGGGGGGGACTCGCAGGCCATTCATCCCGACGGCGCTAGCGCGGATGATAAGTCACCCGGGCAGGCTTAGAGCGAGATAGCTAATAAAATCCAGAAGAGGTTTACAAGGGTTTTGATGTTGGAGACGCCGATCGAGGCGGCACTCGCCGTCGCAGCTGAAGAGATTAACTCAAACGGGGCCGGTCAGGAGTCCGGGCTCCTCGTAGAAAATCACCGCTGACTTGCACCGTCACCTCGGGGAAGCCGCTTATTCTTGTGCCGCTGTTCGTTACCTGCCTGGAAAACAGCGACGCTATTTCCGTCGCCTGCAGAAGTGTTTTAAGACGTCCCTGATGTGTGTTTTGCGATCCTGGGATGAGAGGTGCTACGGACGGAAGGGAAAAGGTCTCCTCGTAGGGATACCTCCGGGTGCGGGTTAGCTACTGATGGCTGAGCGGAGGAAGTGGTTGTGTACCAGAACTTCTCGGGTTTTGATTAACGGCAGCCGGTCGGTGACGATGACCACGTTTGTAGGCCACAGCACCGGCCGCTGTCCTTGGCTGGCTTCGCTGGGAACGCGGCTGGAATGAGTGTCCTGATAAAAGCAGCATCATTGCAGTGCATCAATGCTGCCTCCAAAGCCCCCCCCGGGTGAGAAGCAGTGGCAGGAGGTATGGTGGGGAAGCAAAATCTTTCTTCTTTAGCTCTGGGAGCCTCTTGGTCCCCGCGGTGTGGCTGGGAGCAGTGAGGTCAGTGGAGGTGAAGGCAGGGCATGGCTGCCGGGCAGAGCCCGTGCCGCAGCCTGCTCCAACAGCGGGGCCTGGCGCAGCGGAGGCCGAATAGAAAGAATTATCCCAACGCTCATCGCCGATTGCTAAACACAGCAGAGCTTCCCTGTCATTTTGTTGTTGGCATCTTTTTAAAATGATTAAATCTGCGGAGGAACCTCCGCCTGCCTGAGGCACAGCACGAGTAATTCCCAACAACAGAAGCAGAGGAAATAGCAACCGAGTAACTTTGCTTGGCTGTTTTCATTTGTTTGTTTGTTTTAATACAAAGGCGAGTTTATTACAGCAAACCTCTCTCTAACGCCTTGATCTTTGCAGCAGCATCTCTTGGGCAGGATGGGAGAGTGAAGCTCTGCAGCCTACGGCGCCCAGTGCTGGGGGAGAAGCTCCTTGCAGAGCTGGTTTAAATGGGGAGGACCACAGTGGAGGGATGGGGACAGAGCTGGTCTTTTATCTCCATCCATGTAAGTGAATAATTTCCCTGCCAGGCATTGTGTGCTCCGGGTCTTCAGTAGCTCTCTGTTCTTCAGAAAAAAAAACCAAAACTTGTAAGAAATCTTGGGTTTAGTCCAATAAAAAACAAGAAAAAACTTTAAGCCTGGAACGTCACAGCCTCGGGAAACTGGTTGTGTCCTCATAGTCCTGGAGGGGCCCGGTGGAAGGACGAGAGGGGCCTCGGGCGCGGGGAGAGGGGCTTCAACAGCTACGCTACCTGCGAAACGCAGAAGCGAACTAGTTAATGTGTCGCGCTGAATTACTCACTCATCACAGGAGAAAGTGCTTTAGGCTGCGGGGGGGCTTAGGAAGGCCATGCTACATCAGCTTCATGCCGCCGCCAGTAACAAGGCTTCGCACCTGGCGTGGAAGTAGATTTCCTATTCCTATATCCTGTTGGTTTTAGGCTTGGAAAATATCCCATTTTTTTAAATAGGAAATCTTCCTATTTGCTATATCTTCCTAAAAGAAGAGATGGGCACCCCGCGGGGGCTGCGGAGGAGAGCGCGTGCCCAGGCACCGGCGGCTGCCGGAGACTCGCCGTTTCCTGCGATCTCACCTCCTGTCAGCATCCCGGTGCAGAACCAGCGTTTGCTCCGAGCGGCACGTGCCCCGTTTGAGACGCAGCCGAGAGCCAGCTTGACTCCCTTGCAAAGCCTCCGCTCTTCTTGCCCCGTTTACTGTGCTCGCAAGGAAACCCAGGACGGGGGGTCTAGCCTCAGCCACGAGCGCTAAGCCGCCGCGGCGCAGGGTGGGGAGGGACAGAGGCGACGGGAGCGGGACGTCTCCGCCGCTCCGATAGCGTCAGCGCGGGGAGAGAGAGAGAAGCTTGCTGGCACCAGCACGTCAGCTTAGGTCTCGAAAAAAGCATCAAAGCAGCGTTTTAGTAAGCATTTTTGTCTTCTGTTACGTTCTCCGGTAAATGTTTATGTCGGAGGGCTCTGAGGCACGTGTCTCGGACTCAGTCTGTGGAGGGTCTATGTGCAATTACAGGCTTCACCCCAGGACCTGCCCGACGACTGCGCGTTCCCGTCGCTCTCCGTAGGCGGAATCTCCTGCCCCCATTGAAGAGAGCTTTTACGGAAGGATCGTGGATCAGACGTGACCGTTTAGCTTATTTGCGCGGTAGAAATACGTGCTTGTTTTTAGCATGTTGCTGTCTTTGGCGTTATTATTTTAACCCCATGCTTTTTTTTTTTTATTGAATCTCTACCTGTTCTGTCCTTTCTTTGCGTTGTTTCCTTCTCAGCAACGAGTTGCAGCCTCTCCCAGGGACTCTACTTCCACCCTCGCTCGCTCCCCAGCTACAAACACCACCCGTCAGGCTCTGTAACACCCCGGCGAGAGCTTCGAGGCTTTGGGGAAATTTCAAAGCTCTTGAATTCCAAATCTGTTGTTTCAGGTTGCCCTCAGAGAAGGCAGAAGCCTCTATCGATTTCCACAACCTAACCAGAAAGCAGGCGTGTTTCTGCAAGCATGATTGCCATAAGCAAATCCTTCAACTACATTAGAGAAGTTGCGTTTGCGTAGCTGGGAGCATCATTCGACAAGCGCTTCCTTTACTTTTGCTCCAGCTTAAACCGCCTCCGTCCCCTCGTTTGGGCTGGTACCTCTGATTTGCAGCCTTATGGTTTTAAAGGATTAAGCCATTTTAGTTTGTAGGGTTGTTTTGCTGTTGGGTTTTTTCCCCAATCAAGCCCCAAATAATTATTCTTGTCACAACCAGATTCACTTCATTTAGGCAGCTAAACCAATACAACTGATGGGCCGTGAAAAGAAGTGCTTGTGCAACCACGTCTTCAAATTGCTTTTAAAAATAAAGGGGGGAAAGCTTCAACACATTTGAGCTTGGTTTTGTTTATATATCACTCAGACCAGTAAATGGCCGAATTCACCCTCCAACTTCTTTTACCCCGCTGCAACTACAAATATTTGAGAGACTTGTGTTCTTTGAGACTTGTGGGCTTTACTTTCTGTTTTCTCCTTTCTGGTCGGTGAGTAAGGCCATGGCTTCCCTCTCTAGAGATGCACATTAGCCCCCAAGGGAGGCTTTGTAGAGCCTTCTGTGGCAGAAAAACCATCAGGGACCTTTGTATCTTTGCCAGAGCACCCGTGAAAACATAGTCCTGCAGCTTCGATCCACGCTAATCCTGTTCATGATGGATCTTCAGCCTGGAAGGGACTACACACTTGCGGACTCGGCCTGGGGGAGCGGTTTTCCCTACGGTGCCTCAGAACCTGGGTGGTTTTTTTTTCCTGTTCGGTTTTCAATTATTTGACTCACACTCCATGGGCTTCATTTCCCGGCGCATGAACACCTGGTGGTTTCGAAGGCTGCAGTTGGCGAGGGCAGTGTCTGGAATGGAGAGTAATTACTGGCTGAGCTCAGTATAATTGTTCAGTTATTGAAAAATTTGGAAAGGCAAGCAGGGGGAATATTTGGTTAATTAAGAGCTCGTTTAATCACTGCTAAATTTAGCCTTCCAAAATAGTGCTCAGCTTCCCCGGATTTGAAAGCCTGTGCTTACCCAACACTGCCGGGGCAAGCAGGCAGGCTTTCGCTCTCGTCTTCGACTTCAGTCATGGAGATGGCACGTGCTCTTCACCTTGGGGCGGGGCTGGTCCTTATTCCCGACTAGCTCCCACCCTCCCACATTTGGCTTCACGGGCATTAAGATCTCTCTGAAGCTGCCATCGGTCTCTGGTGAGAAGTTTCATCAGAAAGAACTCACCTGTAAGCACTCAGGCACTTTTGGGACCAAATTCTCATCCGATGGGAAAAATGGCATTACAGACAGAATAGCAAAGAATGAGCATTTAATAGAGCCCAGGAAGCGCAAGCAGGAGAAAAGCCTTTGAGCCCTTCTCAATTTTCTGTTGCTGCTGATCTAACACAGTTGCTGGGCACGCATTCCTTCTGTTTGAGGTGTTTGATAATTTAAGGCTCAGAAAGCAAGTTTACCACCCAGAGGATGCTTTCTGGAACCTGGATGAACTTCCAGGGGCTCCTGGGGAGTCTGCGAGGCAGTGCTCCAGGCAAAAAAAACAAACATTTCCAGCTTGTTGTCATGTCTTTATTGTTGCACCAAGAATGTCAACTATCTGTATGCAAATTCAGGCAGGCTTGTAACGGAAAGGATTTTATTTGAGGACTTTTGGGGAGAGTTTTGAGGGAAGGACTTAAATGGGAGGTAATTTGACTCAAGATGAGTACAACTTAATTTTAAACAATGAGTTACTAGATTTGGAATAATTATTTTGCTTTGGGCTTCTTGTTTAAGTGCTTTTATCCTTTGTCCTAGATTAATTTAACACATTCTCTTCTTCATGGACAGCATCAGCCAGGTGTAACTACCGCTGCAGATATGCCAGTGGGATTTGGCTGTCAGATGGCACATGCTAGTGAAAAGGGGACTCTCCTGCCAGCATGGAAGTCAACTGCAGATGTTCAGAAAGGAGGAAAAAAGAAAAAGCAAAGCCTTGAAACCCTTGCTGACCACAGGCAGATTTATCCCCTTTGCACTTCCAAAGCGAGAAATGTTTAGAGCCTCCAAGAGCTAGCGGCTCCTCTGATCCTGGCTCTAGCATACACGGAATAAAGAGGAAGAAGAGCCTGTACTGAGCCTCATCCTTCACAATATGCTTCAGAATGAAGTGAACTTATTTTTTCTGCTAGGGAGAAGACACTAGAATAAGCCAGATCTTGTATATCTGGAGGCACAGAGTAGTTTGGGTTGGAAGGGACCTTTAAAAGGCATCTAGTCCAACCCCCTGCAAAAGGCAGGGACATCTTCAACTTACCAGTCCTTTACAAAGGCATCCATGAACTTCTTGTATTTTGCTTTTACTTTAAATGCTGCAAAAAAGGAAAAGAATTGTTAAACAGGTTTTTCAGAGCGAACTGCAAGGTCAATTCTGCAGAACAGAAGAGCCGTCAAAGTGGGTTGGTTTTAAAACCTGACAACCTTGACAGCCTCCTTGCAGCAGTGCGAAGCCACGGCATTTCTGCAGTTACCCGTGGTTACAGACCTGGTGAAGGAAATGGATCCAAACCTGTTGAGGGTTGTAACTCCCAAACAGGCAGAGCAAATGAGCTGGAGTGATAACTAGTCGAGTACTCCACTGGCTCCTTCATTGAATATTTTGCCAACCTGCTCCAAATTAATGGACCTTGTCCATTCTGCGTCTGGGCTGCTGAGGGATTGAGGAAGCTCCTGGTGGGATCTAGCTGATTTTAAATTTTTTTTTTTTTTTTTAAACAAGAGGGCAAGGCATAAGGCCTTCAAGAGATCCTGTGATTTCAAGTAGAGAAGTGATACGGGATGTTCTCTCCCTGCCCCCAAGGAAAAAAGAATCAAGTTAACCAAGTTAACATATGGGCTAGAACTGGTGTTTTCTCTCCAGTTAGTAATTTCTTCTAAATTAATAAGGCTGAGACATCTACTTTAGCAAAACAATTAAATAGTACATCAATAAAGTAACTGCCTTAAACCAGGCAAGTGACTTTGCGTCTTTCCCCCGCCTTAGTTTCATCAGCACTACAGATATTATGCCCTGGAGGGTTAAGGTTTGTGTATTCGGGGCCACTTCCACCCCCAGGGCCGTGATTTTTAGGGAGCCGGCGGCACAGCCGAGCCGGCTGGCGGTGC
>NW_010516911.1:53204-53654 GCF_000687285.1 Phaethon lepturus | reverse complement strand
GCCGAGCCGGCTCCTGCTGCCGCCCCATGTGAGTGTCAGCCCGGGGACACCGCGTGGCTTCAGTCATCGGAGCCACCGATCCACCTTCCTACCTGTCTTGCCAAAGAAGTGGCATTTAATCAAAGTGGTTCCTTAACTAAAAGTTATAAACTATTCTTCCTGAAAGTTCCTACTTTAAAGTAAGGCTTTATGCAAAACATTTCTGTAAATTAGCTTAACAAGTTGCAGAAAAGCTTTAAATAAAAAAAAAAAAAATCTGTTTTAATCACTCAGCCTTGCCTTTGCACTTTCTGGTCCTTCCTGCTGGGCGTCTCCGGTTTCTCGCTGATCCCATTCCCTTAAGTTTTCTGCTGGATTTTGGAGGTACTGGGGAGAGGATGACAGCAATGCTCTCAGGATCTTTTCTTCCTGCTAAGTGTCCCTGTCAAAGCAGCTTTCTGTAGCGCACCA
>NW_010516911.1:6798-53173 GCF_000687285.1 Phaethon lepturus | reverse complement strand
CAGGAATTTTCTGCCTCTCCTGTCCACCTCCTTTTCTTGCTGGTACCCAAGAAGCTACAAAAAGTCAACAACAACGGAAGCCCATCGGCAAAGGATGGCTGGAGAAGTGCTGCAGACTGATCTCAACCCTCAGTACTAAGTGAAATGTCTCTGAAAAACTTTTTCAGTCTCTTCCTGTGAAGGGATCCCACTCGCTGCTGGAGCCCCTGGGCCATCGGTTGGTTTTACCTTTCCCCATCACGTGTACCTGTGTGATACCAATCCCCATCACGTGTCACTGGGGATGTTAGACCTTGCCGTTCGGCACTTGCCGTTACCTGGATTTAGCATTTGCTCCTTCTCGGCCCCTCTTCAGCAGCAGGAGGTTTCACCTTCCTTTCTTTCAACATCCGCTTCCTGCCGCCCTCCAGGCTGTCCTTTTCCCTTCCACAACAAGACCAGCTCCACATATACTTCCCATCGCCTGTAACGTCTTGCTGAGTCCCTCAAAATAGCCCAAATATTGTCTCCCATTTCCCCCAGAGTCTTTTTTGCTGCCACCGCCTCCTTAGAAGCTCCAGAGCTGGGCAGATGTGTCCCCCCCATCCCAGCCGCTGACTGCGTTTTGGACTTGACAGCCAGAGCCAACCATCCAGCCCCCACCATACCCTGCACCTCCTCCTGGGGTGGTCCCCGCTGCCCGCCCGGAGGGGCCAAGGGGCACAGGGTTCTCTCGGCTCCCGACGCGGGAGCGCATGCAGTCAACTCTCGTACGCATCAGTCTTTCTGCCTCTTCCCGCCATAAACTGGACAAACTGGTGGAGTGCCGGCCCCGAGGACAAACACCGTCTCCGCTGTTGAGGGTAACCGTCTGCGGAAGGGAGAGGCGTGGAGCTGAGCTGCCGCCCTCGCTGCCGGCGAGCTACACCGGGCTCCGGCAGTGCCTGTGGCACGGCCCCAGCAGAAGCCTTCCCCGGCTACCAGACGTGAGCAGAAGCAGCCCGTGAGGAGGATTAAGGCTAGAAAAAGCCTCTGCGGTTAACTCGGGTACCATAACAACAGTCTTGAACTTACTTTGCAGAAATACAGAGGACTTGCAATCTTCACCCGAGTCTCTTGTAAAAATTCCCACCAAGGGCTGTTTTAAGTCTGTGTCCAAACGCAGAGGTTAGCTTTTTGGTGCAATACACGCGTGTTGCAAAATGCTCGGTTTTATGGAGTTCTAGTTTTTTAGATCAGTTTCAGCTTTTTAGCTGTTTAGGAATGGTAAATTCTCATGTGGTTAGGAAGCATTCTTAGCTATCATCCCTAAAAAGAACTTACTTTAATATTTATGGCTAGGCTAGTACTTTTGAAGGAGACTGAGATTAGATAAACTCATTAAGTCAAGCATTCTTTCCACACCTTAATTCTTCCCAACAAAATAATATTTCTCAATTTCAAGGCACCTAATTTAGAGACAGATTTTACTTTTTGCACCGATCCAAGCCTGAACCACTGGCACGCTCCATGAATAAAGCTGGCTCAGATATAACCTGCTGTCCTCACTTCTCAGGTCCTTGAACACAACTGGAAAATACTTGTCTCCTAAGCGTTACAGTCTGGTGCAGCCGGACTACTCGGAACGCATTCAGCAAGCATGCCATCACTGTTAGAGAACTTGAATCTTATTCCTTTAAAAAGATTTTGCAATATCTAATCCTGTTCCCACCTTCATCTTCACCGTACCGCAAACGAGCCCTCGCCAGCACTTAGGAAGCAGCTGTGGGTGCCTGCAGCGAGTACCGACTGTAGCCTCGGGAGCAGGGTGATGACCAAGCCGAGTCTTCTCCCCGTAGCACGTCCATCCCCTGCGGGTCCGGCCACCGCTAGAAGGAAAGAAAACTAAGGTTCAATAACCCTGTTCAGCTGATGGGCAGGGGAGAGGCAGACACTGACATTTCATTTTACGTTGATCCACTTACTCATTCACTCCGTTTCATTCGTTAAAAACATGGCTTTAAGGCTCAAAGCTTTCAGGTTTTTTTTTTCCCAATGCTGTCAAATGGTCTAATAAGACGATAATATCTCTTTATGCTCTTTATGACCCTCGCCACGTTCGTGACGTTAACGTCTAAGCCCTTATAATCGTACACGCAATCACGGTACTATTACACCTCCCACCCCTCACAGCAGAGCTGCTGTCAAGCACCTTCGCTTCTGCCTTGCTCGGGACCCTGCAAGTCACAAAGCTGGCCTGACCAGAGCACAGAATAATTAATTTAGACCTGAACATCTCAAAAGTATCTCCCTGTACAGTTCCGCTACGGAAAGGCTTTTGATTATTGCCCATCTGTGTACGGTTTATGGCTGAAGCATTTTATTTAAGAAGAATTATTAGGAAGAGGATGAGTTTTAATGGCCTGCTCTAAAGCCTAGGTAAAAATCTTAGCCACAGAGTCAAAATGTGTTTAACTGGTATTGAAAGTGATAATTTTTGCAGCACGCTGGAATTCACCGCCTTACAAGCCCTCTGAAGGTGCTAAAAGCATTTAGGAAATCAAGTGAAGAGGTCTCAAGTTCCAGCTGTTGAGACGAAAAGACCAAGGCTCGAAGGCGGCAGGCGGGCAGCTGTGAAGATGGAAGACTTCAAGGCTCTTGGCACCAGTAAACGCGACGTGAGCGAGTGCCTTCATCACCTGCTGAGCTGGGTGCTCTCAGCTGGGCACTCTTCGAGAGAAGCCCAGCCTTCCTGAGGAATCCATGCACGTCTTCTCTGCCTGTGCTGAGGCGGAGGAAGGAGATTCTTCCTGCCAGCATCTGGTCTGAACGGACACCGTTCTCCAACAAACGCTGTGTGTAACTACAAAGGGAGGATGAGCAGGGAGAGGGCTAGATTTCCAGCTATCGTGCAAGCATGAAGGAGCAGAGTGGAGCCTCAGTGGAGAGTACTGAGGAGCAGGAGCATATCCCCTGCACCGCAACTAGAGGATTGCAAAATGAGTAAAACTTCATCCTTTCTTATGGTTCCAAAACCCCCAAATTTTTAAAACTTCCCCCCCCCCGGGAAAATTTCTGGATGTTTATAAATTCAGTCTTAATTTCTTCTTGGATTGTTTCTTAGCTACGGGTCTAAATTCTGCCTAGTGCCAGGAAAGGTACAATAGACAGATGCTACACATGGAGGACACCATCACCTAAAAAAGACACAGTCGATACACAAGACACATGCAGAAGTGAGTTTAAGTCGTTATTTTTTAAATAGATGGATACAGCATGACAACTTATTTTAGCATGCTCACATTCACTGTTAGTTCAAACTGAAGAGGGACAGGATAAATAGCTTACGTAACTGGTGTTGGGGAAAAGTACTTTCAAACCGTTGAAAGCTTCACGAAGGGTTTTAACAGCAAGAGCTTCGCTGCCTGAAAGCTCCCAGGTTCCACTTGTTTGTCTGATCTTCTAAGGAAACAATAAAGGAGACTGAAGGGCGGGGGGAACGTCAGCTCAACATTGATACGGACATTTCAGTGTGGGAAAAATCTCCCGTAGCTGCTGTCTGCCTAACACCATCTTAAATTTAACTTACCCCTCTGCTTGACTTACTTCTGTCATATTTCTTTTTTCATACTAGTAAACAAGGGAGTTTTTGATCCCATTCCTCCCTGTGGAAAGGAATGCCTTCCCGATGAATTTCTATCTCCCTTTAAAATAAAGAAAGAAATGAGAAAACACACATTTATGGCTCACAGAACTGTCACAGCGAAGTCGAAATAACCCAAGTACGTGATCACTTTTCGTATTTCTTTTCTGGTGAGAAGTGCAAGGACTAAACGGGCTCAGAGTTTGTCTGGTTTCACAGCAGCCTTTTAAGTTTTTGAATGACCTGGTAAAAATGCATCTTTCTTTTTACACGGTTATTCAGCGAATCCCATGTAAAGCCCTAATATTCTGAGAACTCCCAGAACGTGTCTCCTCTTCAGTAACGTAAATCAGAAACAAAACCATTTGCCTGCTAGAGGGAACGGGAGAAACCACCATCCAGAGCCAACACGAGCAAAGTGACTCCATTAGGAGCTGCTGCTGTTTATCCCCCACCCCAGATTTAATGGTCAGGCTGGCAAGTTAATCTGCTGAGGAGGTCACCTCCGAGGTGGGAACCCACCCGGAGACCTTACCCTGGCCATGAAAAGCAGTCTCAAAACAAAACAATAAGATTTTTTTGTGCAGTCGGCAGCCAAGCGTCCTGGCATCCCCATAAACAGCTTAATATAACTGTATAAACTGAGGAGCAAGAAAGAGACAAATTCCTAAGGTTTCTGTCCAGAAATACCATGTCTCGGTAACCTAGTTGCCTTTGTTGTTGTTAGCAAAAGAACAGAAAGAATATCCATTTCCAAAACGAGTTTTTTTGAACACTGGTGGCCTCTTACAAGAAGTTTCCAGAAACAAGTAACATGACCTCTCCGTAAATCTCAGCTTCCCTCTATAAATAACATATCCTTTCCTTCAAAAAGAGGTGCTATCACTTCAGGCACGTGCTGCCGCTGCGCTTCCACACTGCTGAGTCTCCAGCTTGAAGCCTGGGTGAAGGTCTCGGTGAAGTTCATTAATAACAATATACCTGACCTGGCAGCTGATGCATTCAGCCAGTCCAGACTCCTCGGACAGCCTCAGGATTATCCAGCAGTAAACCTGGATATTTTGAAGTTTTTGCTTTGTTTGGGTGCATCTAAAGGTTACGAAAATAAACGAGATGGTACTTCCAGGCTGCTTTATTGATTTCCCAATAACGGCTATCCAAGCAAGGCATTTCTTGGTGTGATCCCGCAGTCTGATCCGCACGTGTAGCATCCCGTTAAAGTCAATGAGAGTTCACAAAGGAGCAGCTCTACCAGCGGTTCCTTAATGCACAACAGTCACTGACAAAGAGCAGAGAAAAAAAAAGAAAAAAAAAGAAAAAACAAAAGAAAAAAGTTTCTGTAGTATCCATTTCAAAATTCAGTACTCGCTGCCCCAAGTTATCATGAAAGACAAGGCTGCTCAACAGCAGGCAACACTGATCCCTAGCTCATCATTCTTTCAGCTATATAGGAAAACAGTCACGATGGAAATAAAACTCTCAGAAATAAATCTCAGAAATAAAAGGTGGTGTTTCAAGTAGGGACAATACTGTAATAGAAAAAAAAAGAATGCTGAAGAATGAAAAAATCTCAAAGTTGAGCAACACTTGAGAGTCCAACCATTAGAAGTTCTTCTTACAAGATTAATATACCACATGGGCTGAAAGGGTTAGTGGAAAAAGCTAGCTCCTTTTCAGTTCTAGTGAGCCAGGCTATGAATAAATAACGGACTGAGCTTATATACCCCACTCCATATATGCTACAGGTAGAAGCTTAAGTATGCTGGGACAGAATGGAGAGATGAAATGGGCGATTTGAGGGGAGATGACGGACACAAAGGAAGAGATGCAGTTTGGAAATAGGACAGAGTTCTTTTCCTTGGCCAGTCCGTGCTGAAAGAAAACCCAGAACACTTTAGTCCAAGCCACCAACACTCATATGGAGGATAAAAAGTGCCTCCACAGATACTTTAGGGATAAACTGATGATCACGAAGGGAGTTGACTGGCAGGTTTCAGCAAACGTGATGTAAAACTAGCTTTCAGCTTCCTAAGGAGGTTTACAAAAGCAGAGGTAAGGCCGAGTACGCTACAGCTCTTCACGGTATTTTACCAGGAGCAACAGACACTCACCCGAGAATTACCCACCACTTTACGATGGCCGGATTTCCCGAGAAGACTGCCTTTCCGAAGGAGGCGAAGATGATCGAGGCATGCCAGAGCCATCTGTGGTCCAGAAGGAAAATAACTCTTCTGCTGTTCTTGGAATGTTTGGTTGGATTTCCGCACAAGAGACTCAAAAAGGAGACACACGATTGGGATTTTTTTTTTTTTTTTTTTTTAATTTTTGCTTGGGGGAGGGAAGAGGAGGGTGGTTGTTGTATCCCCTTCCCCCCAAGCCCCAACCTCCAGCAACATTTCCCGGTTTTATTCCTAGAATTTAGATAAGACGGAAATACTGCACAATGCCACACGTGAGCATGTTAGAGAGATGCAATTCACGTGTAAGCGCGGCGTGAGGATATCTGGATGTAGAAGGAATGTGAGGAACGGTATCAAAAACAAAGCCATCTTTATTTACTGGGGAAAGAGAAGCTATAAAGGAGAATGTACTAAGAATTGCAATGAAGAAACAAAACACAGTTTTCTTGACAGCATAGTCATTATCAAAGCCATTTCAGCTACATTTTTATTTTAATGGGCACATCATTATGTGCTACAGCCCCAGAAAGTACCCAGTTGAGATGTTGAGCTTATCAGTAAAAACAAATAAGACACAAAGTTAAATTTATGCTATAAATCCAAATTAAAATATTTTTTGTAAATAGAGTATCCTAGTAAACATTTCTGGACTTGAAATTCATGAAGACGGAGCTTAGAATATTTCAGGTGGACAATACATACTCAGGAAAGTCTCAACACAAAGGTACTTTTCCAAACCTTCAGTCGATTTACGGGGAATTAAAATACACGACTGGTTGCACAATGAAACTTTTATACATGAGAAATGCCAAGAAGTCCACACGGAGTACCTAGAATCATGTTATAGGGGATAAAGGGGATAAAAATTAAAATAAAACGCATGCTACAGGATTGAGAGCTCGGTTTACACTAAAAATATAATCTGATCACATACCTGTTAATTGTACAGAAGTTCCCGGTACTCCCCAAAACTTTTGAAAGGAAAGATAGTTTTAGCAGTAGTACAATGTCACAGAAGTCCTCAGGAAACTTCACGCGGTCTCTTAGTAGGGATTCAAACTCCGCCTTGCTCTTCCTGCCGTATTTTTTCTTTTGCCCTGGGACTTTTCACACAAGCAGGCTTTACCTTCCGTTACAAATATTTTCCTTTCAAAATACAAATCAACATTCCCAAATACTCCTAACAAAGTATGCTTTCAGGTACAAGGCTGTAAATTTACAGCATCAGGACTTCACCCCAATTCACACTGAACATGTACTGACCTTTCTTTACTTTGTTTGAACCATGAGGGCTCTTTACAAGGGTTCTCACACAACTGGGAAACATCAAGCCAAATTCTGTCTTCACCATGTGTTCAATTAAAAGCACTTGCCTGTAGCAGCTTGGCACCAGATTTATGTTGGTTTAACAGAACAAATCCCATCCTCAGCATAATTGGAGTTCTAAGAAAGAGAGCTCTGCGTTTCCCAGTAGCAACAGGCAGGCTGAAAGAGGTCAGACAGTAAGTAAAGTATTTCAAATTCAGAATTATCTGTTGAGAACTGCGAAGAGATACCCTTAATAAAAAGTTACTTAGGGTATTTAAGGGGACTAAAAGAAATTAAGCCAGGTTTATTTCTACTGATGAGTGAATTCTGCAAACTCCACTCTGCCCCAGGAACATCAGGCTTTCTGCAATTACTGTTTTCCTGATGGAGGCTATGTCCAGAATTTTTTAGACTGCACTATACTTCCTCTTTTGCTATTTAATTTCTTCATGGATCTAGATACTGCTTCCAGTACTCCAGATACTGAAGCTTCAAATAGAAAAACCTGGGTTGGTACAGAAACATCCAGCATATTGAATTGTTATACTTCTTTCAAGAGATGAATTCTCTTACCAGGTACAGCGCACAAGGTTTTCCACAGATTACACTTGACAGGTTTGCTCATCATATTGAACACGTTACTGAAGCTTAAAAACTCCAAAAGACAAATACCACCTTGATTTTATTTCTGAATGGCAGTCAATTCATAGCATGAGAGATGCACTGCGCTCGAGATATTACAATACACAGGATCCTCAAAAGGTGAAAATCCGAGAGGAGGCGAGCTGAGATTTCCCCCATGGTCTAACATGATCTTGCTGAGCCGTGTTTTATAGAAGGCAGCTCTGAAAGTGCCATCTTTGTTTAGTGCAACTCAAAGCCTACATGACAGACACAAATAACAAACACTTTTAAAAGTGGCAACGCAATTTATATGACAGTGTAGCAGAGCTGTGATTGGACTTGCAGAGTATTTATTGCAGAAGTAAGCATGTTGGAACATAGGACCTCAACCCTATTGGGTTGATTTGGGATTGGAGAGTCCCAAACCAACCCCACACAAGTCCATTCATATTTAGATTCCACTGCTACCAGGTATTTCTGTGGAAAAGGCCCTACATTTAAATCTGAAGGTACATTAGGAATTAAGTTTTAAGCCAGTAAAGCAGTTGCTGGTGATCTTGGTCTGCCATCACGTAGACTTAAAACTTGGGTGCAATGCACATTGCTTGGAAATAAGAGGCTTTGAGACAAGTATTTAGATATGGAACCCAACTGACTTTATTATTTCCTAGCATCGAGCCATTTTAACAATTCTTCCTTGTTAGCACAGACAAGGAAGCCTCTTTCAGGTTTGAACACAAAGAAATGAAATCACGGAAGACTAATCTTTCTGGTGTGCCAAATGAGAACACTCACGATAGAACAAGTCCAAGTGTCCTGTCATCATTGCTCTTTATATTGATCTTCAGTGTCACCCCCCCCAATATTTATTATTACCATAAAAGGGTAGATTAAGAAGTGAAAACTGTATGCGTAAAATGTAAAAAAGGGAAAAAATGAAAGCACATTTCCAGATTTTCAAAGTGTTTCACAGAAATTATATAGACTATTAATAAAACAAATCAACATGTTTGCTTCAGAATTCGATTGAAAAAAAATAGGTCTTCCTACCATGTACTTATCAATGCACTAACCCACAAAAATCTTTGATGGTAATAAGAAAGCAAGGTAGTTGGCAAGAGTATGCAGTTGTTTGTTACTTTATCTGTACGGCAATGCAATCATCCCCTCTTCTCTGAAATCCTTGCAATATATTATTCAAGGGACACCACAGACTAATGGTCCTAGTTAACAGAAAAAAGTCTTTGTACAAAACTGAAGAGAAGTCCAAGAAGAGCTATTGAGAAACTTTCTGAAACAGATAAAACACTGTTTTGGAGGAGACAAAGCACAGTATTTCACAACGCAAGACTTGTACTTGTGTCAACAATTAAAAAAAAAAAACACCAAGCATCCTTCAGCTTGGTCTTAAGACCCAATAAATAGAGGTTTTCAAAGTGTTTTACTACTGAGTTCCAGCTCAAGACTGGATCAACTTAAAAGGTAGGTGGACAGCAGCTTCCATTAGACCCCACACACCACAGGCCACTGGTCCATGTGGTTTTGTTATCCAGCCTTCCAAGCAGCAAGCCAGGGTTTACAGGATTGAATCTGAGGCAGCCAGAACTGGCATATGGAAAACCACAACAAAACTAACTTTTTTCTCAGCTGTGCCCCTCCGAAACCCCACTGTCCTATCTGGGAACTAGGCAACGATGAATGCTCAGATGAATCCAGATTCTGATTACCTCTGCTCAGCTCTTCTTTTTAATATTTACTTAATGTACAGGATTACATGGTCAAGCTGTTCCCATAAAGAGCTCTTAATAACCCTAACACTCGGCTTCTAACCAGAAGACTGACCATTTTCATTAAGACCCAAAGAAAACGAGGCGAGTTGGGAATGCTGCATTCTGATCAGAGGGATCTAATGGAGTGACATTCCCTAGCACAAAACGTTTGTAATCCAAAAGCAGTAGGCTTTCTGGCCGACAAGAGAATTGTATTTCTGACTTTTTATTAACTAGTCTCCATTTGTAGCAGAAAATGCCTGTAGTAATTCAATTAAAAAAGTTCAAGTAAGTCCCAGTAGTCAAACTACAGGTGTATTGCCCACTAATGCCCATGCTGAGGAGAATATATTCCTCTCAACAGAAGGTATGTTCCAAAGAATAACACTCATCTTGCTCTACTAACTTAGGTCAAACATCCATTAGTGACTGAAGAGACTAAATAATTAAACAGGTAACAGCAGCATGGGGAGTCATATCAAGACATGGTCCAAAAGAATTTTAAGAAAAAAAAAAGACCCCACTTTTTTGTAGCCCATCCCTTTAGGACATGAGGACAAACCATTTTCAGAATACACCAAATTTAACATGGTCTTTAAGGCACCGTTTGCAACGTTTATGGAAAAGGACACATGAAAACAAGATGTATTGCAAAATATTAATACAGCTGAGAAATTCTAATGGAATGTGAGGTTACAAGAGACATTATCTCCCTTTTCCCTCTTGTCTTGCAGCGCTTCTCTCCTTCCATTTGACCTCACGTTCCATCCCTGGAGGAATTACATCAAGACTGGATCCCCAATGCCATGGTCTGGGTTGCAAGTGAAGGAGATGGTGATGGCATAGCGAGTGCCCCAGTGAACCTTTTCCACCCGATGAAGGTTCTCCGATCCAGAGGTGAAAAAGGAAACCCGGCCTGTAAAGACAAAGTGTTTAATCAGTGACATGGAGTTTGCTACTCAGCTATCAGCTCTCTACACGGTTTTGCTGTTGTCTCACTCCAACTGTTCCCTAGCTACCCGAGAGCCCACAGGTCATCACAAAGACAAACTGTTATGAGCTTATGCTGCACTCTGACAGCTTTATGTACTGTTTAAAATGTACGTTAATCCTTTGTGCTACAAAGCTGGAGACATAATTCCACCATATGTCATCGTTTATAAAAGGCAGGAGGAGGCCAAGAACATCTGAGGCCAGTTCTTGGTTGCCTCAGAAAGAAAAGCAAGTAACTCTAGTGACTGGCAGCAAAACGTATTTATTTCCTCCCTGCTCCTCTTCTAGTCTGGGCTCTGATTTTAGACCAAAGAAGGGGGACGTACTACCAAGGTGGCAAAAAGTCTTCAGTGAAAAATGCTCAGCAAGTTTACAAGCAGCTGTGGCAGCTTATCAGATTGTACCAAGTATTTGCTATAGCTTTTTGTGCACAGCCTGATCACTCACCGTTCAGCCAGGTTAGAAAGTTACGTATCAGTCATATACAGATTAATTTTCCTTAGAAAGAGCCACTCCATCAATGCATTGGCTTGGAAATTGTTTTATAGATGCAAGTGGTTACTCCTTGTGCTTCATCCTGACCAAGCTTCGCCTAGCACCCTGCCTTGGGATTCTCCAGGCCTTGCGTGGCATCAAGGTGAAATGCAGTTACTTTGACAATGACGGCAGAGGTATATTAGCATCTGCACTCTCACATTATTAAACTGTCTGAGAACAAAAAAGTTTGATCTTTAGCAAGTAACTCGGAACTGACGCAACTCTGTAGGACTGCTCAAGTTCTGCTGAGAAAGTTAGTAATTCTCATATGCACAGCTGTTTTATCCCAATAGCATGTGTTTTCCCTTCTTAGTCTTTTTTCCGCTGTTGAAATGGAAGTTTGTTAAAAAGCTTATCACAGGGAACTCGTATTGACAATCTAACTCTGCCTGGGACTCATTCACAGATCAGGCAAAATGAAACAATTACATGCCTACTTAAAATTTGCAGAAGATAAACTATTCCAACCGTTATACAGTCTCCACTGCAGAAACAGGCACCAGACAACATAGCCGGTCTTCTCTTCTAACTAAAAGTGATCCAAAAGATCCAGAAGTTACGTAGCTTGCATACCCCCAAGCAGCACACATGGGAGATTTGAACAAAACCTGACTGGCCTCACGGAGCTCAGTTTACCCACTGATCTCTGAAGCCTGTTCCAGTAGCCTCTATGTTCCTTGCACATTCAGTTGCAGTTCACATTTAATCTTTCATAGTTCACATAGTCTTTCATAACTGCCAAGCAGAAGTCATATCATATGCTTCTCTGCCTCTGGTTGCACATCAATAATTGTTAAAGCTATATATATATATATATTAAAAAAATAGATTCACTCATATGCACAACTCATTTACCCCTTGGTGTCCTGCTTTTCTGGATAAAAGATTAAATTAAGACAATGTACTCCTGTGAGGGTTGCAACGAACAGCACTACCCTCAAGGATTCATACAAAGTCCTTGTATCATGAAAAATTTTTTTCTTTCAAATCTTATTTCGGTATCATTGAAGTGCTTTTATTATCGATCCCTCACCTACTTGCCAAAAGCTTTGCCTTAAACTGATTTTCAAGTTTTTTTTGTTTGATCTCTTATTAGAAGTAGTAGTAACTCAGAGTTAGACAAGTTTCAGTGTATTAAGCCAGTTAAACTGGATGTTTTGGCTATACAGAATGTCTTTTAATTTCTTTAATAAATATGTCTTCATATATACGGTATGTTATAGCTCCTTGTGCATCGGGTCCCACATCTGTTAATTGGGGTCTCTGAGTCACTGAACAGTCAGTTTTCAAAGATACTTTTTCCTCTCTTGGGAAGAATTTTTTTAGCTAACTTACTTTGCAAAATTTTGAAGCAAAAGCACACTCTCTCCATTGTACACTCTTTTTAATAGTATAAATGTTCCAAAAGAGGGTAAAGGATGTTAGTTCCCATCTGACAAAACCTTTGAGGAATATATTGCAGTATCATTATCCAGAGACTCCTGGGGAAAGACACAAGGTAAAATAAAGCAGTACCATTACCAGATAAGATGACTTCTAGGACTTTCAAGCACACTAAGACTGGACCCTTCATAATCTTTCTTCAATACACAATATATGGAAACCACTTCAAAAATTAAATCACTACACGGAAGCAAGCAGGTCAGGGCTCATCGAGTTCCCTAAGAGAGTGTGGACCTACTCCTAGGTTATAACCTGCCCTTGTTCTACTATTTATCAGTTTTGAGTTAAGATTTTAATCCCCAAAGTTCCAAACTATGCACTGTATCAGCAAGTTAGTAGGATCATACGCAATATGGATCTGGTTTTAGCTGTGAGATTGCCGCCTTTTATTTTTTTTTTTTTCTTTAAAGTGTTAGATGCTGCCACAACTAAGATGCTGTGATACGATTTCTCTCATTGTGAATGGCGAGGAAGACATGCGCAGGGCAGTTCCACTAAGCTCTGCAGACTATGAAATATTGATAGAGTGAATGCTGTGCTTCATAAGAGATTAGTGTTATACTACAAATGCTAAAGAATGGCTATGCAACTATTCATTGCAGATAGAAGTACGTATGTACCTACAATTTCCTGATGAAACATTTTTGAGCAACAAAAGCTCAGGAGAAAGGGTGAAAAATTCTAATCTTATTTCCTTTGTCCTTTTCTTTCACTATTTAACAATGGCCTCAAATAGATCTTTTTATTTCCTTCTCCCCTCCTCTGACCTGCCTGCACAGATTTCTTTCCAACATGCTTTTCTGCTCCACTAAAGAAATCTTGACTACTACCTCCTGGCACAATTTCAGTTTGATTTATGGACACTTACTGTTAAAAGAGCTAAAAGTGTAAGTTTTTTTGAGATCACAAGCTACTACTCAATACACTTTTATAGTATATTATCTAAGCAAAAAGAGAAAGTGTTTAATTCCTGGTCCCTAAGGGATGAACTTTTGGAAAGGAATTAAAAACAGGAGATGATCCTTTTGCTGTGAGGTCCTTGCTTCTAAGCTTTCAGAATCTCTGAGCCAATCTCTAAGCTACATTCAGTACGACAAAGATTGGAATGGAGGTGTCCTGGGGTTAGAATTGATGCCAAGGGTAAGAAACAGTGGATTTTTCCACCAAGATAAATCCATAGTCTGAAAAGTATTTCACCCTGATTATGAACACTTGACTCATTCTATCCGATCCCTGCAAGATCACAGAATCACAGAAACACTAGGTTGGAAAGGACCTTCAAGATCATCAAGTCCAACCATTAATCCAGCGCCACCATGTCCCCTAGACCATGTCAAAAACTCCATCGCTTCTTCAGTTTTATGATGCTTTGACCAGTACCTCAGCCTCAGGGAAGGGTTTTAGGTCCATAAGTTACAAGGAACCACAGGCTGCCCTCTCACATCTACTATCTATCATCTCCTCACCTCCACTTTCCATTCCCCGAGAAGGCAATCAGGCAGAGTACACCGCAGCAATTAGTGCAGCACACCAGAGCATTCAGTGCTTTAAACAGTTGTCTGTACAGACCCGGTATCAGGTAAAAATACTCACATTTTTGTAAGCACTTCTAGCCGTGATATTTCGTCTTTTCTGCCCACAAACTCTTAAAACTTCTTTATAGCTGTTCCCAAATGGCTTCAAGATTTCCATCGGGCTGTCTCGTGACAGGGGAGTGAGCTGTGTTCCAGCCTAGTTCCCACAGAAAAGAGCGACAGTGGACTGGAGGAAGTTCCTCCCACACAGACACACTTGTTCTCACCTTTCTTATTAGAATAGCAAAAAAAGCAAACAACTTGAAATATTTGTGGTAACCTCTAGACCTGCAGGAGCCTATTTCTAAATGATTATCTTGCCTGCCTATCTCCACAGGAACAGAAGTAACCAATCCTTGCCTTTGCTCTCTAGTTGACAACACCACTTCGATCTACAACTTGTTTTCTCTTCCTTCCCATATTTTCTCTGCTTTCCAGCATTAAGGGCTAGAAAGTATGTTTCAAGATGGAGCTTGCTACAGTAAAAGCCTAGCTGATGAGCTGCTGTTCCTTGCAGATTGCAGAAAGTGGTGGTGTGATACAGTGGCTCCCCTTTCTAGCTCACAGACACACCTCCAGCTCCGCTTCTGTACTAAGATTAGTCAAGAGTTTCATCCACCTGTGGAGTTGCTTCTCAGTCCCTTCTTTCTGTGGCCCTTAAGAATCAACAAAAAAGTTTTAAAAACTTACATGTTTGCACCCGAGTTTTCCACAACAGTAGTTCTTTCATCCCCAATACAATTTATTCTTTGCTTACTCAAATATGCCACTCTCACACTGACTTAGGACAAGGAGCCGCTAACAAGGTCAGCGCCACGGCATCCATCAAACTGAGCCTGGTCTTCGGTGTCACTTGACATGAGTCAAGCTCTTAAATACTGTCAGGCTGAGAAAAGCTTGTAATGTGGAAAACAGGAGCAAGACCTTAATTGCATTAGAGGTAACCACTTATTCTCCTGATTTTTTAAGAATCAATTTTTGCAGTGATCCACAGGAATCCTTATTTGTGAAGACATGAAAGTGCCAGTCACAAGCTCCACCACTATGAATTTTTATGTGATCCTTATTTAGATAAAGCAACACTGTTATTTTCAGGAATAATACACAACAAGCAGCAAAAGCAATGGATATTTCACTATGCAGCAATTATGTCCCATTTAATTACTCAAATAAAACCACTAAAGGAATATGGGTATTAACTATGAACTTTCGCTTTTCCCTGCTTTTGCTTTCCCAGGTTTTAATCACATTCGTAATTGCCCCTTAGAAATTAATTCTTTCTAGATGTACCCAGAAAATACAACTGCTGCAAGCAGCAGTGGGAAAGAAGTATGCATTCAGCTATGTATCACAGTAAAAACATCAGTGTTCCCATAAGGCTCGCTCTCAGGAGATTCTATCCATGTTGAATTTTAACATTCAGTTGCACTTCCATACACAAGCTGCCTACAATTTTCTACCCAACCTCTGTACAGTGAGGTAATAAAAACTGGAGGAATATACAAAAGGAAACAATTTGCAATGACAACTGTGCCCTTGACATATTACTGACTTCAACCAAACCACTAACTCTCTCATTTGTTTCCTTGTCCTCTAAAACAAAGCTAGTACTGACCTATTCTAACAGGGTTCCTGTGAAAATTAATTAGTAAACACTATTACAATACATTGCAGTTCACACATGTTCTGTTTTACAAGTATTATTAAAAAAAAATCCTTTTCCTTCCAGAATAAGAACACCACAGGGTTTTTTTGTTTTTTGTTTTTTGTTTTTTTTGAGCAGGGGGCATGGAGTAGATGACCTCAAGAGGGCCCCTCCAACTTCAACTATTGGGATTACACATGGAGCAGGCCATTCACATTAATATCCATTTTGGCAATCACTTTTTATTTGCAGCATGCCTGTTTTGCCACTGGATTCCAAGCCCCTTCATGCTTCCATCCTTCACACAGAACTACCACTTCTGCTTTGCTGGCAGCATCCTTCTGTCCCTTCTAGCTTAATTCACTGCCAAAATTTCCTTGATTCACTTCCAAAACTCCTCGGGTCATGAGAGCATCAAGGAGAAACCAGAAATTACGTGTTAGATTGTCTCAACCAACACTCAGTCGTGCAAGCAAGGGAGTAACTGTGCCCTTGCTCTCCTTGGTCTGCTTAAACTGTGGCTGGACACCAGGGAAGGGCAGGGGCTACCCCTGCCTGGTGCCAGCCACAGGGAAGGGATGCAAAGCAGAGCTGGGGGAATGTGAGAGCTCTCACCTCCATCCACTGTCCACAGCAGCTGGTCAGGGGCACTGGAAAGGCTGAGCTGCTGCTCAGAAGGAAATGAAGCAACTCATCTGGGAAGCAGGAACAGTTTATTTGGCACTACAGATCTATTCAACATCTTTCTTCTTGTGCACTGACAGCTTCGACTGTCTGCTTAACATCACCAGCTCTAAATGTTACTCAGGAAAGAAGGAAAAACTGCATCTCATCTGCTGAATGACACCAAGACAGAAGCACTGCTGGGGAAACTGCACAAACACAATTGTGTTCTCATCCTTGTCATCTATTTAGGATTAATTGCCAATTCATTCTCATGTAAAGCATCCAAGAAAAACCCACCATATCATTAGGCAAATAACCTGATAATAGTATTATCTTTAATCACACAATAAAACTTAACACACATACTTACTCAATTACTTATAAATGTTGAATGGGGAGAGCTTTAAGCAAGTCTTTACCTAAACCCCACAAAAGTAAGAGGGAATGACAGCATCTGTGAGTACCCTGATCTGGGGTGAAGAGAGGCTGCCAGAAGAGAGGGCACAAGCTTCTCTAAACAATTTTGCTACATATATACCAAGCACCAAAGCATAAAGAAGCCAATGGCCTTAAGCAAACTAACTGCAACAGGTATCTAATGAAACCTAGTTACAAACTTGTCCCAAATTTCTTTACTAGACAGAGAAATTACTTGCTGTTATATATAAAAATCACTGATTAACATAGCAAACTCCCCCACAGCCAGCTTGTAATTTGCAGAAGTATTATCAATAATTTTAAAAGTACTCGCTTCTATTTTAAATTCAGAAGCACCTGGACTGAAAACTTCCAAATTACAGTTTTTAAAGAAAGTGAACTTAATTATTTCCTACTAGAAGTACATGAGCATTTTTAGACTTGAACAGAATCCCTGCCTGCTCCTCTTATCAGCACAGCTGGTTGCTCAAAATACCAGGAGTTTCCGTTCTGTACATTACGCCTGAAGGTGTGACAGCCCAGTGAAGTATTTAGAAGTGAAAACTGCATAACTGTGCTCTCTCCTCATCACCATTACTGAGTCTCACCAAGGCCTTTTTGCTCCATCCCCCCTGCCTACAGCCCAGAGGAGGACAGGGATATCGCCTCTGCTCTGCCCTCCAGTTCTCCCCTTCGGTACTCAACCTCACCCAGCGAACACAGTCAAGTCTGCTCTGTTCTCCCATGCTGGAGCGCTCCGTGAAGCTTCAGAAAGGTTCTAAACGGGACTCCTACAAAACGTTCTCACCGAGAGAAACCTCTAAGAACAAAGTGTTGTAATTTAAATCACATTAAATGCCTCTGGCATTATCTATTTTACTTTTCTTGACCTTGCTAAACATGGCATGTTTAATAGAGCTGTGGTCAAATCACATGGAGTTCTAGGTTTGTACTTCTGATAGAGAAGGCATTCATCCTTACATTTAGTAAATCACTAAAGCCTAAACACAAGGGTAACTTGTGCTCCTCCATTTCTTATTCAAAAAATGACCTTTAAACAAAAAGACTTCACGATAGCTCCTATGGTGTGTGTGACATTAACACTCACAAAGCCGAGGAACCAGGGAACAAAACATCATTACTGAACTATACAGTGTAACACAGCTGAACTTGCAGTTAATTTGGTATTTTATTTTACTTTATCTGTTACATTACCTGAATTTCATCAAATAACTGGTTGAAGCTGAGTCTTTATGCCTTCAACTTTGCTGCATATTAGTCTAGCAGTATCAAATTAAATCCATGAAATATTGACCTGCATATGCATTACATAAAGTCCTGTGCAGCAAGCAATGAAAAGCATATATGGTTCACGCTACATGCGTTCGTTTATAACTAAGAATTTTACACCAGGGGAAAAAAAGTCTTAGAAGCCAATTCCCAATACTGACAGTGCGTTGCAATGCTCTTGGGAGCACTGTAACACAGAATCATTAAGGTTGGAAAAGACCTTCAAGATCATCAAGTCCAACCGTCAACCCAACATCACCACACCCACTAAACCATGTCCTGAAGTGCCACATCCACATGTTTTTTGAACACTTCCAGCAATGGTGACTCCACCACTTCCCTGGGCAGCCTGTTCCAGTGTTTCATGACTGTCAGTAAAGTAATTTTTCCTAATATCCAGTCTAAACCTCCCCTGGCACAACTTCAGGCCATTTCCTCTCGTTCTATCGCATGTTACTTGGGAGAAGAGACCAACACCCACCTTGCCACAACCCCCTTTCAGGTAGCTGTAGTGAGCTGTGTTTAGCCCCCCCGTTCACCCAACACTCCTCAACCCTTTCAATGGTCCAGCTAGGGTAGAGTGACCGTCGCTATCCTTAATATCAGCTGCCCTCAACAGACAATGTAATTTGGTATGAAGTAATTCATATAAGCAACATGTGAAGCGCAGGTCTGACCTGCGCCTCCCAGGTAGCTATTGCTTTATGGGCCAAATTAAAAGATTATTTAATTTAATGCCATCATAAATCTATCACCAAGCACCACTGGAATACAAAACCAGAGTCTGGAAGACAGTTAGCCTTCCACGGAAAAAAAAAAAAAAAAAACAAACCAAAAAAAACCAGAAAGCAGGTTAAAATCTTTAGAGTTCTACAAAGAAATAAGGCTCTATTGAGCTATTTTCTATATACTTTTGTCACAATTGCAACAGGTCCTCCTTTTCCTATTATTTCTCTCTGCAGTCATCTTACCAGTCCCAGGCGCAATTAGTGATTAGTACTGCAAATCACTAAGAATTGCTCTCCTACAACCCATGAACTTTGCATAGCTGGTTGTTACTGCAGCTGCTAAGGCTGACTCCATTTATTCCTTCCTAGGACTGACAGCTACTTCCAGGGATTTTCTGAAGTCATTCTCAGCTTTCATCAAAATGTGCTCCAGTTTTACTGACTGGAGCAAAACTAAAGCTTGGAATGCAGAAAGTTATCATCCACATCATCCAGATTCAATGTGAAGAAAGATCAGAGTACCTATACTTGGGGCAGGGGGTTGGGTTAAAGAAAAAAAATCAACTATTCCATGACAAGATGGATTACTAAGTATGTGCTTTAAACATAATTTTCACACCTTTGTTGTGAGACTTCTGAACCTGGAAATCTTCCTTTTCATGTCATCGCACTTTCTGTCACTATGCTGAATTCCCTCAGCCTTTAGCAGTGAATTCTTCCAAATGGCATTTTTAAAGACCACAGTAAAATAAAGATGTAACAAATTCCCACCGCTGCACTTATTCTCATGATTACAGGATCTGACCACCTCAATAAAGCTACACTGATCTCAGTTAATGTACACAAAGACACCCTGAAGCCCATTCCTGCACTATGAGAAAGCTACGTATGCATTTTTAGATGCTTTTCCTCACCTGAGCAGAAAAACAGCTAATGGCTCCGGCTTTGAGCATACACTTATTTCCGTTCTAAATGAAGAATAATCCAACCTCATAAGTTCCCAAATAGCCCGTACCTTCATCTCAAATATTTTTACACTTTCGGAAACACACACTTCTGACAGCTATGCAAATACGTCAAGTTTGATATTCAAGGAAGAGTCACATTTCAGTCTCCAATGCACAGAATTCATTTTGCACCATAGGTTATTTTCTTCCACAAACACACAGAAGTGATTGCAACCTTTCCTTCCACCCTTACATGATAAACAACTTGTATGAAGAACAAATTCCTTTGTGAGTTGACAATAAGTGCAGCAAAGCTGGCCTTAAAACCAAGAAATGTATGTGCAAATAAGGAACACAACTGGTACAGAGATTTCATTCCAACGGCAGGGTTTCATCTACACTTTATCATAAAGTGAAGTCTGTGACCTGTCTAATATTGCTGGTCCCTGAATTCACACAAGACTCAAATACTGTGAAATATTAAATATGGTTTACACTGATAAATTTAGTAGCAGCAGAAAGTATACCGATTTTATCATTAAAAGGAACGCCTTAGTGTCTGCTATTTATTCTTAATCCTCCTATATCTATTGAGGATTACTAAAACATGTCTCACAGCAGCAAAAGAAAGTGAGTCTTGAAAGGGCTGTGGGCTTCTGAAAAGCCTCATTCTAACTGTTGCTGTATTTCATTTCATCTCTTGAACAGAGCTACCCTGGCTAGGAGGGATAAAACCAAAATGCTAATAATTCCATTACCAAAATTGAGGTAACATAGCCATTTAAAAGCAACAGATACTACCTTAGAGCTGTTTCTTCGTAAAAAAAAAAAAGTTTTCCTTTTAAAGTAGGATTTCACTTAGCACCAAGAATTCTCTTACTCATGGTACAGTGAGTTTCTTGCAGTAGACAGAGGTCCTGACTTAAGTCAAAAGACACATATACACTTCTGAAGCCCATCAGGGCAGAAGATAGATGTGTTCCTTAATGCCACATTTGGTTATGAATTAGCCAAAGGTCTGTACATGTGAACTGGCACCACAGTGGTGATTTGTTCGTGCCCCTTACAAAGAAAAAACATCTCAAGAGCCTCTAGGTTAATACATTATAATTCTTTCTTAAAGAAAGAGGTGTCAGTAATTGAACTAGGCAATGTTATAGACTATGCTATAAATTATATTGAGAGTCTTTCACTCAAATATGTGAGAATCAGGACTTACGGGCCTGATAATTAGAGAAGCGGTAAGTGTTTTAAAATCGGGCTCCAATTCTAACAGAACAGTTTTCCCTGTCTGGACTAAGACTGATCCTTAAATGGTAAGTGCCACGAAAGCATTTGAAGCAGCCGTGGGACTTGCCTAGGCAGCACTCCAAAACACAGGAAACCCCGATGTTTTATTTTTAATTGTCATCTTTTGTATTTTCAATTACTGCTTTTCTGCTCTGCTGCATCAGTAACAATGCCTTTCTGTTCCCTACTGTAAAGCCTGACACTAACAAATTACTGCTCACAGAAAAACAAATGTGCTCATTTTGGCACACAGTACCAGGCTCTGAAAACGCAGACTAACTTTGAGACAAGAAGAAGTGCCAGGTTTTGGAACTGAAATGGCATTAGCAAGACGAAGAAAGTAAATTACCTGTCATGCACTAAAACTGAACCAGCAATTATGACAGTCATCTCTAAAAAAGTCTGAATCTCCTAAACGAGAAGCATAAAAGCTTATCAACACATGGTTTAGAAGTTGGGTTGGAGTGACAGGAGAAGCACAAAGGCTTAAAAGAAGCCTAAAGCAAACCCCCCAAAAAAACAAAGAGGGAAGGGGGGGAAAAAAACCCCACAACACTGCAAAGGAACATTCTGAACATGAGAAATACATCAACTTGTACCAGCAACAAACACCCTGGGGCATCCCCTCGTTCACATTGTCTCATAAGCTGCATTTTATCAGCAAGGGGAAAACTAAGTGCAGTCGCCTTCACATTGTGCTTCATCTCTAAAGCTTTTCTCACAGGATGTTAGTAGTTATTTAGATTGCACCACAGGGATTGGTACAATCACCGGACCCTGACAACTGTGTTTAGACAGAGGAGTGTTTGAGAAATGTGTAACTGGCATTAAACTTAATTTTCTGTTGTGTACATGTAGCACATTTGATCTTTCAAAAAAGGCCATTCCCTCCAAGATTTGCATTGTTTTGTTTTAAAAAGGTGTGTTTACCCAGTTTTGTGGCACACCTACTGTCGATACAACCACCTGTAAAACGCAATGGCCAAAACCAGGTGCTGTTAAAAAAATTCTTCTGTAATTCGTCTGCTCCCCTTCATCCCCAGGAACAACAAAGAGCAAACACCTTGCAGCAGAGCCTGAAAATTAACTGGATGGGGCTGAATGGAAGCAATTTCACAGCTGCAGACTTTTTGAAATGAAGTCAGGGGCACGTTGCGTACAGCGGTCGGACTGAGCACCCCTGTACTGTGCAAGGAGATAGCTGTCCTCCAGCTACCTAGAATTCAACTCTGATTTCTACAGCTATCAAAACATGATAACCTTAGACTTGCATCTGGAAATGAAATAGTGTAATATGTTCCCTTTCAAAATACTGGTGGCAGCATTTTGCTAAAGACTGTACTTTCAGTTTAGGGTTTACTTCCAACCACAAAAGCAAAAGTAATCAAACATACAATTCTTCATACCAAACCCAGAATACAGATAATCTCAGAGTTCATCTAAGCCCGTGTTACTGCTGGTAAGTGGATTGCTATGATACATTAAAAAAAACCCCTACACCCATCCCCGTTTTCAGGTAGCGATAGGCAGAAGTCAGTTCTGCTTGCGGTAATGCCTGTCAGCAGACAATTACTGAGACTGTCTTTAAATGAGTAAAATCCCATCTTTTCTCTTGAAAAAAAGATGGAACTCAGTAGGAATATAAAGTTGTCCTTTTTTTTTCTGTGAAAGTGTGACTGGTCTTGCATCATAAAAGGTTACACTGCTGTACGCTCAGTACTCACTTGCCAGACAGATGAGTTGAAGCTAAGCTCTTTCTTCCTAGGGACATTTCCCAGAGTAATGGCAATTTCAAATGATCCACATATTAGAAAAATCTTAAACCAGCCTTAGGGAAAGGTTTGCCTTTTTTTTTTTTTTTTTAATGTATAACTGACAGCCATCAGAATACTCATCCCTGTCAGACCTCCTGAAAGCAGGTATGGACTTACAACCAAGTTAACATGGTTCATCATGTTACCGCAGGTTAGCAGAGCTGTGGTAATCAATCATCTTCACACTCAGCCCACATCAGTTACAGGGTATTAAGGCCCACCTTGAACAGCAAAGGAATTTCAGGCCAGTCTAAGACAAATTGCTTTATTTTGGATTTGCTGTACTCAGTTATCTTCGCTCTTGACGCATAGTGACCTGCTAAGCTGTCATAACTGGATTGCAGTTCTAAGCCCTCCAGCTTTCAAGGAAGTCACTTCGTGTGGCCTATCTCCAGATATTTCAAACTGTGGCCACATTTTAGCCTTTTTGATCTCTACTTCGTATGTAATCAAGCTGAAGACAAAAAGCTACATTATTCCATAGTTACTGCTGACACAAAACAAAGTTCCACTCCATCAGCCCGCCCACAATAAGCAGCACAATTTGGCCTGCCTTAATGCAGGCAACCCAAGACCCTTACCTGCACGGGGCTCTATCGTCTTGTTGGAACCCACATCCATAAACACAAACCGTCCACCACCAAAATCTTCAGTGTAGTCAGAGAGATAGAGCAGTGAAGTATAGTCAAAGGAGCCGTAAGTTACCTAAAACAGTATTACCAAACGTTACCAAATTTTACTCTCATCTCTGCAGAGCATGAATAATTAAGCAGATGATCTGATGGTTTTTTCTATTTTTCCTGTTTTCACTTATTTAATAAAGGGATCTCTGAAAGCTGAGAATTTTTTTATAGAAATTATATATATTCATTAGTCTATTCTATTACGTTTATACACACACTACATGTAAGACTAGCACATTACGTTTTGTATTTCTATTATTAGTTTCCATAATTAAACAAGCACTCTTACTGATTTCTGTCAGACAAAGTCTACTAAACAGCTAGTTAAACAACTACTAAACAACATAGTCAGAAGTTAGACCTTTGCATTGTATCAAAAATACAGGAGGACTCAGATCTACTTATGCTATTTCAAGATAAAAATTTCACCATAAGGTTAAGGGTCAAAGACAACCCAAGAACAGTCTTTGACTAATTAATTCCACCCATTATCTAATCACAGTTATAGGTTTTTGGAAACCTTTTACTCTGTCACCAACTACCACGCAGGAACTTCACGGTAACAGTGAATCAGACCTTCCAAGTAAACACACATTTGTTGGGGGAACTTTTACTCATTTCCATACAGGTTTTATTTAAAAACCTTCAAATGTGACTTACAAAGTCTCTGCTACCTCTCAGCCTACAGACCAAACACTCCACTTTGAAGCATAATAAAGTGATTTTCCTTCCTTTTAAAGTTTGGGGTTATTTTCTGGATATTATGTTGAAGATGGAAAAAAAAAAGTATATAATAATGCTCAGAGTGAAGCTATCTAAATATTTGACACTGAGTTTAGCTGGATTCTGAAAATATTTCCTTTTCACATCTACATGTCATCAATAATTAAAAATACACTTAACATAAATGGCTGTATTCTCCAATTTCTTCACAGACTTCACACAACTCAATCAAGTTCTGCATTAAACTGTCAAACAGCAAAATGGGCAGTGCAGCAGTGCTGCATAAATACACAGCATTTGCAGAGTGTTTTGACTGACCTAGTGACTGTTAGAGGTAGGTGCTACTTCCAAACTTAGAAGTTTGCTAAATATTTTCAATTTTGGTTTAAGTTACATTTATTAGCCCCAGTTAAATTTTGGCTCAACAGCAGTTGTAGATATTATTCTGTAAGGGCAATGGCTAAAGAGGACATAGCAGCAGATGGCATAAGACGGCATTTTCATTCTTACTCATTTTATTATTTTGACCATAAGGGCTTAAAGGAAGAAAGCCAAATCTGGTGAGATGCTGTACTATACAGTCTGAATAACAAGAACAAGAGAAATGTTTTGGTAGTCCCCTTCTCCCCATATTTAACCAAGCCTTAGTAGTATACAAGGCAATGAACGGGAATTAATGAGCACGTGGTACTGCAGCATGTCAAAACAGCCACTCTACAGCCCTCCTCATGCAACCAGCTTTGCAAAGCTATTGTCACCTTCATTGATTTGGTGATAAAACTTCCAGTCAGTTTAAGGAAGTCTTCTGGCCCGTGAAGAGTCGGCAGCATAGTGAAGAAGTTAATGCAACTCACGCTTGCAAGTCTAATGCACTAAAATTGTTTTTATGAACTCTTCAGGGGTGCAGCGATCTTTGCTCCATCAGTGCACTCCCCATCTTCTCCAAGGAGGCTTTACCAATTCTAAACCTTTAGAAGATGACTACAAACCAAAACACGTCTGATTTCTATAGATGACTAATCTGGGGATTAGTATGCAATGGAAAATGGCTTTTCTGTTCCTGTTCTTGTTCATTACTAACTCTCAGCAGGCAGCCAAGGCCTCAGAAATGCAACACTGGAAAGGAGGCACTAAATTATACTCAGTTATTTAAAATGCTAGAAGCCCCCATTTATATCAAATGTATTTATCACCCTGGCAATGACTTCCAGTACCAGAAAGGTTAATAATTGAACCAGAAGTTCAAACTACATGAAAAAAGCTGTCATTAAAACCAGGTGATAAGCCATACAGGCACACTGCAGCAAATCAAGTTTCTGTAGCTCCTTATGAACAATTCAACAGAAAAAAATGCAGGCATTTCCATTTAGCCTGATACTTCATACAGTTAGTGTGCTCTTTTTGAGTACCCTTTACCCAAATGAGTCAAACACAGCTAATATCTAATGGTAGATAATCATAATGATATAAATATCATCCTTCTTCAAAGCCTATCATTATAAATACAACTAATTGTCAGGATTAGCCAGCTGTATTTTGCACTGTGGTTCCCTTGGGTTTTTGAGGGACACATATTTATATGCACTTGAACAGTTGCAGGAATATCCAATAGGTCTGCAGTTACTAAGGTAGATATGTAGTACAGAATCCTCTGCTTTCCATTGCAGAAGAAAATACAAATATATATTCATTTTCCAATCAGCATAGGTCTAGCATGGTATCTTGCAGAAATAAGTCAAAACTGCTCTTCTCCTCTAAGCCTCTACCTATCTCTCCATGCAGATAATCACAAAAATAGCCTTGATAGCTACTTCCAATGTTCTACATGTTGGTAGTATCTATTTAGCAGACAACGTAAAACACCAAATAGCAGGTCTGTGAATTGCAAGGGGCTGTAAGGTAACTGTAAGCTGAGGTAGCAAGTTTGAACAGACACAACAATGAACTTTCTCAGATTTCAGAGACGATGCTGTCCTAAGGCAGAAGAAAGATCTCTTGATGTATTTCATAAATGTCTAACAACACAAGGGGAAGAAAAAAGAAGAGTGAAAAGTCTGCTAGAACAAATAGCAGCTGCTATCAGTGATGACAGCCTCAAGAGCCGGAGGAGAGCACGCCAGTAGAAGGGTCAAGGAGATGGAGAGCATATCACAGGTAAGGAGATTTGAAGGTTTGGCTTGTTCAGCTTAGAAAAGGAAAGGCTGAAGAGGGATACGATTGCTACTTATAAATACAGGGGGATGGGAGGAGGTGGAACTGGCAGGAGAGGAGAAAAATCGCTATAAACTGACCATGAACAAGCATAGGCTAAAAAAAAAGTTGCACTGAAGTCCTGGAATAGCTCCAATAGAAGAAATTAAAAGAAACAAACCAAAACTGATCTTATAGCAGAGCCTGACAATTCTGGGAAGGATGACAGGATCCTCGCCCAGGCAGGGAACTGCAGAAGTCTAAGTCCTGCATCGCTTCCACTACAGAACATTATAAGACTATATTGCTGTCAGAGTTGACCGTGCAACAGCAATTCCATTATAAACCAGACATTTGAAAGGCCCAGCTCCAAACAAATTCCATGCAAGATGAAACTCCACATCTTAAGCCAACACGCTCTATTTGATTTAGATGCTTATAAATTCAACAAGATTAAATGAGTCATTTGGGTGATTTCAGGGTTTCCATTCTTATGTAACTAAAACCCAAATACATTCTAGGGAAAAAACAAAGCCCCATAGAGACACAATAGAACTGCGCTACTCCATTATGCAGTTAAAGTATTCCAAACCAAATATCCAAGGATATTCAGATTGAGAAATAGAATTGCAATAGACTCAGCAGTACAGGGGAAAAAAGCAAGAGCAGGATTTGTGTGCCCCAAGCAGCCTACATCTTTGAACCAACAGTGTGACTTTGAAACAAAAAAATGTGTCAGATTCATTTTTCAAAGGCTAATTCTACTTTTCTTTTGGAAAGGGGCAGGGGAAAAAACAACCCTGAAGTCTTCTAGGAGCAACCTTCACAGTTTAGTTATTATGCAGAGATACATAAAGTGATTTGCCCTATTCCAGGAGGACAGCATAAACAATTATAGAACAAAAAAGCATCCAACAAACTGGCAAAATACTTAACATGCTGAGTTTTATTGATCTTTCTTCAAATCCCTAGTATTCACACTTGTTTTGGAGGCCACATAAGAATACTACTGCTCTTACCTAGCACGCATTTCCTACCTCAGATTAATAGCAATGCTTTTTTTTCCTTGCTTTCAACTGCAGTCTGGAAGTGGTAAGTGAAACTTAATTTGTTGGTAAAAAAAAAAAAATCAAAATACAAGGCAGGCTGACTGCACTGAAGACAACCTGTGAAGCTACACTATTTGTCTAGCCTATTTCACCTTCTGTGAAATATTTTCTGACCTACTGACCTTCTATTTGAATTCAGTCTCCTGCATAGCCTGATCAGCTACCAATAGTTTTTTTTTTTCACCTCTTTCTAAACATGAAACAATATACATACAGGTATAGATAATGTGCACCTATAGTAGGATAAAGTTATATGCAGACATTCCACACATACTGTAACATTTTCTGTAAGCCATAATCTGGCAAACACGTATGTGAATGCTACATCCACAGATAGCTCTGTTCCAATTGCACTTGAGGGGAAAAATAATACCAGACCTTTTGACTCAAACAGAAGTTACAGAGGAGAGAGGAATTAGAGTCTTGTTTGTGCAGCAAGGAAAGGATTCAAGTTATTCCTTTGATGCCAATTCAAGTGAATGATGCACCAGAAGTGAAGGCAGCCAGTGCCCAGTAGCAATGATACATGATGATGTAATTTGGACTTCCATGATGGACACGAAGCGAACAGAATCAAGGATGAATCTCTATCAGACCCTATGTAAGGCACCATTAGTTCGATTCAAATTCTGAATTTTCAAGCAGGCAATGCAAACTGCTCCTATTTAAACCATATAAATAACTGTATTATAATCTGGTAGTAGCTGAAGTCCTGTATCTTAAGAGAAGGGATGAACCACCAAGCCGGGGCAGTTTCCACAAGAATGATCTCAGCCCATAGCGGCTTGTCCATCTCTCTCCAACACCCTCTGCACTGGCAAGAGCATTTGCTCCATGTGAAGACTGAAGATTGAGAAATGCACCCCCAAGTCATGAGCTCAAGAAGCACTTACACAAGAATTCTGCTCCAGGTCTCTAGTCCACCGCACCCATGGTGTGGCTGGGGTCCAGGGAAGTCCTGTTCCCTTGTCCTTCCCCCAAAAAATGGAAGGGAACTGATCCACATAAGGCTCCCAGCTTAGCATGCAATGTTGCTGTCACGACAGCACAGAGAGTGGCCCAACTTTGGCATATTCCCATGCAATCCTTACTGAGAGGATGCTCTTGAACAAGAATGTAAATAGCCACATTAAAATATATTCACCCAAACCCGAAACAAAGCTTAAAGCACAGACAAAAAGTACTTTAACGGTCTGAATGCTTTAGCCTTCCCGATACAGACAACCTACTGCAGAAGTCAGCTGCTACAGAAGTGAAAAAAATGTTCAAACTCCTTATATAAACAGGACAAGCTACAGTTTTCACTCCCAGTGTGATCTAAACAATACTTCTCTCAGAACATACCTTGCAATTTAGCATAAGTCACATTTTCATATTTTACAGCAGGTATGCTATTTTGTGGAGGGCAAATTCTATATGAACAAGGTGTTTGGTAACCGCCCCAACTGGGATAATTCTCTTCACTACTGTCATAAATCAGATACCCAATTATTCAGTATAGAAACTATTAAGGTTTAGGTTACACATTGCAAGCTTAAGAGACCACATTTTGTGTTTGTTTTGTTTTTTGCACCTGGGGGCAGGTTAGAAAAAGCCAAGGCCAATCAGTTGGTGTATCTGCTCCCTGAACAGACGGCCTGCAAGATAAACAAAATGTGGAGAAAACAGATGGATAAAAACAGCAAAACATCTAGCCTGCTGTCCATCATGTACAGGCACTGTCAGGATGCCATAACAGAGATTCTCTTCATAGAAACAAATTTGCTTCTAAATGACAAAGTAACTTGTACATTATAGGAGAGATTTAGGTAGAAACACTTAATTGTGAGGTTATTCAACCACCTTATTCGTTTACCAATGCAAAACACATGCAGAAGAGAATAAAGAGAGTATTGGCAAGCCTAATGCTTGTGCAGACACAAGTCTCATTACAGTAATAAATCAGAGTCTGAAATGCTAAAATATACTTTTTTGGGCTGGAAGAAAAAAGTGGAGAAAATAGCCATCAGCTATTGAAATTTACTGCTTTCTCTTCCCTTCTGGCAGTCAAATTCAATTCTCTGAAAGTGTGGAAAAAAAACTATGGGGAACCTATGAATTTATTGCACTTCACAGAACCAGAATCACTAGTTTATTTGGTGTCTCTTGGAAATGAGTGCAACATGTGATGGAATTCTCACGAACCCCACCAGCACAATTTGCTCCCTGCAACCAGTTCCTACCAGCACTAGTCAAAATAACGGGCACCTCAAAGTCATCCCTACCACCTCTGGTCCTACATCCACTCTTACTCAATGGTTACATCACAGCTTTTTAAACAAGAAGCATCAAAACGCTGGTCTCTTCTTTGTTCCACCTGCATTACTTTCTTCTTTCAAACAGCGGTTGTACCAGGTATCATCACTGTCACCACATTTTTGAAATTTGAGCTGCTTCTGCCTACATGACAAGTAAAGGGCACAGGAGCTTACACCAACGTTGTGAGCAACAACAGATATTATACTGGCCTCAGACTGACTTTTTCCAGGAAGGCAAGGAATATTTCTGTTTGATTTTTCATCTTAGATATTTCAGGTACACTGCCCACATAGAGATTCGAGCACTGAGGCGTAACTTAGATTTTGATGGTTTTGATGGTTTTATTTGGTTCCATCTTGGGTGATCCATGACTCACTCTAGAGTGACTCTAATTTTTAAATCCTGAAACCATGAAATGTGGGTATTCTGGTGTGGGGCTTTTTTGTTTGGGTTGGGGTTGTTTGGTGGTTTTTTTCTTCTTATTTGAGACTTCCATTGTCAGTTTTTATTGTGCTATGCTGCACAGAACCTTTGAAATCAGTTAAATTCAGAAATAAACATCAAATTATTTAAAAAGGGTACTGCATCCCCATTGAAGAACATGGGGTAAGAAAGCCTCAGCTCACATGTAACTGAAGTATAAGTGTTAAGCATTTATCAAGAGGATGAGATCAACTAACAACAGTGACCGACTGACCACTTTGAAATTGCTCCCACCAGACCTGGCTGAAACAGCAATACCCCAGCTGGAAATGCAGGCCTGATGAAACTGAAACACTTTGTAGGTGCAGGTCAATTCAATCAATGTTTCTGACAAAAGAAATTCCTGAGTAGTGGTTCACACAGTTTGTTAATTCTAGCAAAGCTGAAGTAGAGAAAATAAAATAAGGAATGTACTAGTATGTTTCTAAAACTCACTTATACTTCCATTAAGTTCATCCCCTGAAGGATTTTTACAAGCACCAGTTTTCAAACATGTTTGACTGATTGTTTAACACAAAATTACTTCAAAGTGATCTAATAGAGACATTTGCATCCCATCTCAGCCTCCTACTTACCTTGTCAACATGTGGGTGCCAGTATTCATCATGTGCTGTCTTGGCTTCTGTGCTGTTTATTCTCGAGAAGAATGTTGGCTTAGTCAGGTACATGGAAGCAGAGCTGATACCAAACGCCTGAGCAATCCTTTGTTGAATTCTCTGTCTCACATCACTGCAAAGACACAACACAGAACAGCACGCTAAGTGACACGCTTCTCTTCTCCTTCATTCACAGTTACTGCTTTGTCAGGGCTAAGCTTCTTCCTTAGCTAATAAATCATGGGGAACACACACCCATACATTCTCTCTTATTTTGCCTTAAATAAGGGAAATCTACTACAATAAAAAATAAAAAAAAAAAAGAGAACCCACAGTGTTTTAGGTTGGGGTTTGTTGGTTTGTTTTTTTTTAAGTCTCAGAATATCAAGAAAAAAAATTATTTGTCTCCTGTGGCCTAGGTTTTAATATTTCATTATGTAAAGAGTCTGTTTTCCTGAAAAATTCCATGTATATATCACTGTTAATTAATTACTGAAAAGATTAAAGTGCTTCACATATAAATTTTTAATCCAACTGAGATAACTAGAAAGTTGTATCTTCATAAAGGGTTGCCTCTGAAGTACTTTCAAGTATTTTTACACTAATTTTAAAGTAACCAATGCAGTCTCTGGAATTATGAAACTCAGGGGTCTCAGTCAACATATGTATTGGTATCATAACCAGATTTTCCTTAAAAACGCAAGATGTCTTTCCCAACTGTTTTGAAAGATTGAACCAAACTTTTTCTGCCTTGGCTATTCCTGTGTTTTTACTGGGAGACAGGAAGAAAAGAACAGGATTTTTATTTTTGAGATTATGAAGACTAATAATCACCCGTGTGTTACTATACAGAACTGCTTAAATAGCAGCATCCATCTTTCAGGACAGATATCGCTGCATACGGGGCCAGAACAGGGCCATCTAGAACTGCCAGCCTTCATTCAGTCAATGCCACCTCTAACAGAAGAGATTTGTGATTAATGAGGAATACCACTGGCAAATCCCACCAGTAAACACATACAGCTAGTATGTATTTAACTTTGAAGAAATTTAAAAACCAGCAAAGAATGCAATAACACGGTGAGATGAAATTAAAACATTGGGATTTAATGTAATCCTCTATGCTTCTTAAAATCTCTATATGGTTTTCTAATTTTAACACATTCTTAGCTATTGTATTAGTCTTCGTTCCTTCCTAAGTGCTTCAAAAGCAGCACACAAACAAGAAACTCCAAGTAAGCATAATTCTGAAGTTCTGCATGCAATTACATTAGTAGTTTTGCATCTTTTCTGTGTCAGACATTTATTTCTCCACTGAGTAGTACTGAACTTCAGCATGATTTTCAAGAATTCCACCCCCCCCCGCCCCGGTCAAGTATTTCTCTAGGGAACTTAAACAGTGACTAAAAAGAAGTGACAGAACTAAAACCAGACCTACAGTGTTAGGCTGTGAAAGTCACCTCTTAAAAATGTACTTCCGCAAGTACTAAAAAAATGCTAAATATTAATTCTGTTCCTATCTCATCCCCCACCAAAAATAAAACAAAAAACACAGAGATTTGATTTTTAACCTGTCCCACTTTCTGTTTTTAAGGGTCAATTCAAGCTATTTTACATGTGAAATATCAAAACCATTAAGTGAATTTAAAGCTGACATTTTCAGGTATTTACACGGCTGCATGAACTGAGGTTTCAAGTAGAGATCTCCATAGTGGTAGAGTTTATAAAACTGACATCAGGAAAGGATCTACAGGTCTTCCCTCTCATGCCTGTGGGAGCCTGATCTTTCTGTCTGTTTTCCTTCCAAGAAGTAGGACTTCAGAGGCGGCTGCCTTACGTTTCCCAAAAAGCATTAAATATAATTACTCATTTCAGTTCATCATGAATTGAGGGCAGCTGGCACTTTGAACGACCCAACACAAGCATTAATAGCCTAACCCACAAATACTAAAGCAGCATATTCCCTGGCTCTGACACTGGGTGGCCAGTTGCGTCAGCCAGCTGGAATATATCTAACTCTGAAGTAGTTAGGCCACAGTCTTGACATAATTTTAAATCTCCAGTAGTTGTATTCCTCTCTAAGCAGCACTGCTTCCTCTTTCAGGCTGATTCCTTTTCCACTTTCAAAAGCCTTCTATTAAGATTTTCTGTTTGGCATTTATAAGGCTCTGTTAAAGCTGCCCTCCTCTTTGACACTTACGTGCGGTGGCTTGGGCAAGACTGCATGTTTTACAAACCAAGCACGAAGAACAGCTCTACTCAGCTCTTCCCGACAGACAAAAACAGCAGCCAAAAGCCCACCTGGTTTGGGCTGGCCAGTGGGTTACCAAAAGAAAAGGAAAAACTCAGTTTAAGTACGCTGCAAAGAGAAAATGAGCATATTTTTCATAAGTTTGCTTTTTCATGTTTATAAATCAAGTAGGCAGGGAAATTAGTGAATAGGAAGACAGTAATGAAGCAGCTGAGATGACAGGTCTGCAAGTACGACTTTATGTGCTATCCTGGTCTTACAGAAACAGCTGCCTTCAGATGACCCAGGTAGCTGGTTTTTGGGTGTGGAAGCATTCTGCTGGCCTCTTACTTCCCTGTGCCCTACTGGCTTCACGTATTAATCACAGTAGCTTCTTCAAGTGCACAAGGTGACAAGAGGTGCCAACCTTGCATTTCTTCAGCTGACTTGTGTGCTCCTGCCTTTTGCTTCCCTGTGAGTTGTCATCCTACATATCATAGCATCACTCAAACTTAATCAAGACAATCACGGCATATGTAGCAGACTAACATGAATTTTATGCACATAAATAATTTGCTGTTCAACAAAACAAATCGTAAACTATGAAAAAGCCCCACTGACTGTAATGGATCTTGGACTAGGCTTCAAAGAACAGGTCTTTGCCTTTTGCAGTTACAGCTGTGCTAACACATAATACAGATACACCGTGACATCACATGTCCAGGGAGAAAGTTTATAGCAACAGCCTTCCTTAAAGAAAGGGGTCACCAGGCAAAAGAATACTGACTATTCACATCAGAGTTCAATGAGCAACAGGGGTTAACTCGCCTATAATAAAAAGTTGAAAATAACAAAGCAAAAGTAACTTTGCTTGATGTGCAGGCTGCAAAGTCAAAAATGTTAAGTCTCGGGGGAAGGACACTTAATCTTCTGGTTTGCCTTCAGTGCTCTCAGACATATTTGTGAAAACTGGGGAAAAATCAAATTATTTTTTTTAGGGCCTAATCCAGCACATGCTGAAGTCACTAGGAAGTCATTTATTAATTTCAATGAACTCCAAATCTAACATGGAAAAAACAAGCAAAGTAACTCAAACTTGATGTGCTGATCCCTGGAAACAAGACTCCTTTCCAGCAAGCTTTGCTCGTAAGAAAAACCCTTCACAGATCACCTTCCTAAAGAGAAATGATAGGGTCAGAAAGGAAATGTTCAAGACTGGATTCTTTTTCAGATCAGATGCACTAAGCAGAGCTCCGCTATGGCAATAAATATACAAGTACAGCATCCAGTCAACAACATAAGTAACAAATGAATCCCTTCCAGAATTTGTCAGCAGCAGTCCTTGCACATATGCACTGACACTGGATGATACCAAAATGCACAGGCCAGACTCAGGGAGAGGCAGACGAGCATATGATCACCTACAGAAGCAGTAACTAAAATTTATTTTGGATTCAGGGTGATGAGGAAGGAAAAAAAAGCCTTAGAAGTCTAAGGAACATACAACTTTAAAAGAAAGGATATTCACTAGATCGCAAAGTTTCCAGCTGAATGTATCAGCAGCAGCATAAAAGTCTGAGTAAAAAAAAAGTGCCACAGAAAAGTTTCTGTAAGATACAAGCTCTACCAGACCAAGCAAAAAAACGCACACCCAGAAACACTACCCTTCAGAGCCACTGCAAAGTGCAATTCCAGTACGGTGACAGGAACACCCAAATCTTCGCAAAACTACAGAACTTCTCCAGCCCACTTGTCAGCACCTCCGTGCTGCTCCCAGTGAAAAGCACCAAAGGCAGTAGCAGCAGACTAAGCAATGCCCTTCTACAGCCAGAAAACGTTAACACAAGCCAATGAATAAAGGGAGAAAGCACACTACCAGCTCCTCCTCTGCTCTTTTTATGTCTCTACCTCAGTAAGTTGTAAGATTTCTGGAATAAATTGTTGACGGTGCCATTTTCTGCCAAACTCACAACCCTTAAACCAAGCATTCAGGTCTCTCTTCTGGACAAAGATGCATCTATTGTACAAAAGAAGAGGAATTGCTGTAATATGCTTGGCAGATGGTGGTTAAAGCATCAGCCTAGAAACTGTAATTGATTCTGAAGCAACATAATTTTGACAGAGACAGTTTAGGAACCAGCCTCTTGGCTCAGAATGCCTACTCAGATAGGCATTGCTATTGTTGCAACCGGTAATGCTTAGACATGAATTACACTTAGTTATTTCTCTCAAGAGCGTATTTTTAAACTGACTTTGGTAGGTAAGTGAAAGTAATGAAAATAAGTGCTCCCAAGAATAGCATAAAAATTATTCATTAAGGACACAAGGTACTACAGCCCATTAAAGCACTGCCATTAATATGAACAGAAGCATTTAATAATGTATTTTGTATTAGATTTGTATCCAGCAGACTGAAGCATGTCCCATATTTGCAAGAAATAGCAATGGAATATTGATATTGCCTAGCAGCTGTCTCATCTCACAGTATAAGGATCAGAAATCAATAAGAATTATTGAAAACACAAATGTTTCTGTTAACATGAAACAGAAATATTCTTTAGTAAGACACCCCCTCCATACACTCATGGTATTTCTACAGATTCTTTGATCTTCTACAGAATGGAAGACAAAACAAAGACTATTTTCAAAATATTCCCCACTACCTTGGTGAGGCAGAGACTATATATTTTATACAGTCAGAGTTCAATAATAATCCAGGACAAATTTTTGTGATTCTGGGGGCAGAAGACAACACATTTTAAAGAAGTTCACCTATGAAGGCAACAGTATCTAAAAATAGTTGTTGAATAGAAATAAGCTTTAAGTGGTTAATATTTTAAGACAAATAAAATTACTAATAAAACTGGTAAACCTATTTGGCAACTACTTCCACCACTAGAGGGAGATCATATTCCTTCACAAAGGCAAAAAAAAGAGACAAGAATTAAAATGTTCAAGCCAGCTACATTAAATTATGAGAAAGCAACTGAAATGCTTAACTGAAGATTTATTGTGTCTAGTCAACGAAGAAATGCTTGTTCCTAAATTTTGGCCACACACCTTCACAGACACATTGAACTCATTACATTTGTTGTCTTCGTTAAGTATATGAGCAGGTCTACAGGAAAGTTAAAAGCATCAGATGCCAAAGCTATTACATTATACCACTATTTCATATTCTGGCTTCTTTGGGGGAAAGTATGCTCTGCTCCTCTAGCCAGAATATTAGTAATTTGAAATCCTTCCACTTCCTGCTTTACCATTTTTTAGGGGTTTTTTTTTAGTAAGTTTTGCTACACTTTACGCAAAAAAACCCAAGTTCCTAATGTAATAATAGGATAGGATTGCCTTTATCATCTAACACAACACCTCTTGGATAACGTGTGTGAAATAGGAGTTAATACTAAAGGATTTCACACCCCAGCTGTAGTGTTCCAGCATATAATCACAGGATGCAGATGAAGCAGCTCTCCTTGCTTGCAGGTCTGCAGGGCTGGCATCAACGCCTTACACAGAAAGGGAAATATGTGGTGCTACCATCATTCTCATTACATTGACACCATCAATACTGTCCTGACATTGGCAATGCAGCCAAGTTCAAAGCAGCAGATGTTATTTATCAGGTAGTCACCAAAAGGTCCTGTTACTTATTTCCCTCAAAGCATGTTAATTGTCACAGGAGATTACTATTTTGAGCTGCAAATTCAACCATATATCTAAATCCAAAGGACAATCCCCTCCCAAACTGCACTCTATACAAAATACAGCAACGTTTGGTGGTTCATTCAGCAGTTTTTTGAAATCTTTACCGATATAATGCAAAATCCTCTTCTGTGAAGATGTCTTGAATTTTGTCCCCAAAGTACCTGAAAAATTAAACAATCTAAAAGGAGGAATTGCTGAATCAGACTGCCTGAGTAATAGGCAGTACACTCTCATCCCCATCTGTGCTTTCTCCACAGTCAATAGATGAAAACACAACACAAAAAATCCTACAAATGCTTTTGAACATGATGTTTCCAAAGCATTGCTCAAAGATTAAATGTTAAAACATTAAAAGATCAACATGCAGCAACTGATAATGGACAACCCAGGCATGAAAAATCCCTTCCCGTATCATGAAATAAGCACATGGATTCAAATTGATTTCTTCCACTACTGACAAACTGGACTATAACTGTGGAAAAAACACTTTTATTTGCTGGTGCAAGAACAACTCTGAAAATAAAGGTAATAGTAGCTTTCAAAGAGCCCAGTTCAACATGAGATTGGTTTTCATGCCACAGAAGTTTAACTGGTCACGGAAGCTGTGCTGAATCTAAAGCTTCTACAGTTTGTCATTACTACCCCCCGTCCACAGGGACATGGATTCAAATTGATTTCTTCCACTACTGACAAACTGGACTATAACTGTGGAAAAAACACTTTTATTTGCTGGTGCAAGAACAACTCTGAAAATAAAGGTAATAGTAGCTTTCAAAGAGCCCAGTTCAACATGAGATTGGTTTTCATGCCACAGAAGTTTAACTGGTCACGGAAGCTGTGCTGAATCTAAAGCTTGTCATTAACATCAAACATCAGTTTGTCATTACTACCCCCCATCCACAGGGCTTGAGAATCTGAAAAGGCACCGAGCACTGAAGGTGTAGGATAACATGAGGCAGCAGGCCACAGCCCCATTTTACCTGTACAGATTAACAAAATGCTTCCCCAGTGAAAGAGCTCCTGAGTGCAAGTCCAAAATTGATGCCTGAGAAAGAAAACAGAAAAGTAGGAAAAATGAGCATGAACAGGTTTTATCATTATTTAACTAACTGTCCCTAGTTGGCTCTCACTTTCCACAGCCTCCCAAATAAAAATACTAGTTTCTAGCATTTGGGTTCCACAATATTAATGCTTAATTTACAACTACAAGCCTCCCTCAGTTTGCTGTATAGATACACAAAAGATTAAGCTACTATGAATAAAGTACAGGGCTGCTATTCCTGAGATACAAATCCAACATACAGAATTGCCAGAGTCTTCCTCCATGGGCTAGGGGTAAGACTGTGTTCCTGGATCCCTTCTCGAAGGCTTTTCTCTTCCACACAAAGATGACTAGTTTCCCAACATTTGTCAAGCACTCAAATAGCAGCACTAATATTTATCTTTCCCAACATTTGTTATTAAAACTTCTCCTTCACCATGAGTTCCTGTGTACTTCTCATTTAATACCAACATAAAAGTCTGTTTAAATGAACAATTATAATTCCAAGGCTTACTAGAGCCAAACTTTTCCCCAGTTTCTAAACCGCTGTAAAAGAAAACCAAAGAGCAAAAAGGTTTTTTACATATGAAAAGTCAATCCATTTCTTCATCCAACTGAAGCCAAACACTTCTGCTGAACTCCAGACCAAGCTAAGATTACTATTCAGATTTGCCAGGATAGGGCCCTACCTCTCAGGACTCTAAATTATTTCCCTAAATTGAATAAAGTGCACTTTTGTATGTCCCTTGCTGTTCACAAAATACATGTTTGTTTTGTATCAGTTAAACAGTATTTAAAAATATGACTTCTTAGTAGCAGTCTTATTTTTTTATACTGGAAATATCAAGTAGCAACAGTTAATTAACCTGACCGGCACCAAAGTAATGACATCTTTGATTTACAGTATCTGGGCAAAAGCACTCATCTTGGAATTTGGCATTTCTCAATGCACCACATAGTGTTCACATTATTCTAACAAACTCCAAACAATAATACCACTAGGTGAACTGCCTGGAAAGAATGATAACTTCCATCTTACCAGCAAGAAGAATTTCTGGGCTTAGTTGGAACAGTGCTGTTTGAAACCACTTTTTGATCTTTACCTAAACGCAGACAGGCTGGTGAATGAGCAGCAGAAGATCATCAGCGCACAGACATGTCAGAGCTGCAATACAGCTTCACGTTCACCCTCAGCCTCAAAGCACTTTTCTTCCCTCCTGCTCTGGATCACGTCAGAGGAAGACACCCATGACAGTCTCTCCACAAAAGAAAATTGTTGCAGGCTCAATTGCTCTGAGTTTCACAGCTGAATCAGGGGAACTCCACCCCCTTTCAAAAGGGATTGTAACAACCTGCTTTTATTTAACCTACCCAAATCATTTTATTTACCCCTGAACAAAGCTTTAAAAATATATAAAGTAACAAGCTATTCAAGTGGACATAGCATGAGCTTTTCAGACCTCCCCTTCCCACAGAAGTTCTCCAAAAGCTTCAGAGGACTGTTATGGAAACAAGTAATCTCACACTCATGCAAGAGCAGCTCTCATAATAAGCTTTACTCAAGCTTCCGAAGGAAAACATTTTCATTTAATGGTTTCTGGTTCTGTACAATAATCTAAGCTAGAAGAGGTAAAACTACTCCCACGTAGCTTCAAAAATATGCTTGTGATCATGCTAAAGCAGATAAGGAGAAGTAGCAGGACACATTTCAAAAGACAGATTTAATTTAAAAACAAACTGCCTTTCGAATACTTTCAACATGCTTTCCAAACATACACATTTCTTCTCACTCCTCAAGCTCCAGATGATTACCTTTGGCAAGATCCTAAATGACCAAATGAATCAATAAAAGACACCCCCAAGAACTGCAGGTATTCATAGTTGAAAGAGAGAACAGCTACCACAGAAAGCCTAGAAAAGCCAGATGAAGACTGAAAAGGGAATCTGAAAAAGAATATTGTTCAGGGTTGTTTCAGACAGAGGAAGACAACTGAATGCCAAGCATAGAGAGGGATTTGATTGCACAAGAGCACGGAGCTATTTGTTTAACAGCTACCTTAGAAAGAAACTGAAACACATTTATTTTGGCTTCTGCCATTTCAGAACATTAAACATTTTCAGCATCATTTCCTGCACTGATAAGAATACCTTAGCGGAAGCCTGTGTCAAGACCGTTACGGTGTTGACGGTTGGTCCTTGTTGATCAAGGACCAGCCTGCAATTCAGGCCAGTGTTCCCACGATGAAAGCTCTACAAAGTCTACCTAAAGATGGCAGGAACACTGCAAACACACATACACACACGCCTATTTCCAAGAGATTAGCAGAACTACCCCAATATCCTGGTTTACAAAACTTATAGAAAGGAAATTGAACTTACTTAACAAAAAAATAAGGCACAAATATATGCTCTTTTGGACCTTCGGTATTATTAGTCCCACATTCTTCATCCTCTCACTGCTAAAAGGATTCAAAAAGAACATGCAAATAACAACCATTTCCCAGCATATGGCAAAAAGGCTCAGTTTCACCATCTTGCAAAGCATGATAGGCCCTGCCTTTGATCCTCACTAAAAGGGATCGCCAACCATTAACATTCACTTCTACAGCAATTCCACCTTCTTCCTCCACCCCTTAAAGTTTAAAAAAAAGTCTCATTTAAAAGAAAACAGCAGACACTGCCCAGAAGACAAACAAAATGCAAAACTTACTTCTACTTCTGACAGAGAAGCTGTCAGAGCTCAAAAAAAAGCTTCCCCACTCCTCCTGTGGGAATGCTCACACACTGGAGCTGAGAAGGAAGAGCAATAGAGGTTCTACATGGCCACCGGTTCCTGGGCAGCATCAAACTTGCTGTCACTGCAGGCAGTCTTACACACTCTCAAAACAATGACTTTTAAATACCCTTCCCTACTTGTATCTTGAGATTAGACAGACAAGGGTTATGTTCTTGAGGTACTGCCTCTTAAAAATAAGACTGATTAATTATGAGACACAAGCGTAACCAATCAAATTTATACATCATTCAGATTGCTGGAGGTGCAGGTTATTACTGCAGAAATTAAATGCAGTATTTAGCTATGGAGTCCAGCACAGGTTTACACTAGATACAGATTAGACACAAGCAGGTCCTCTCCAGCTTCCGAGAGTTAAGTCTAAATAATCACACCAACACACAGCTGTAAGTAAAGTGAAAGACACACTGACAAGTTCATCTTTCAGTCCTCACATGTGTTTCCTAAGAACTATCAGGAAGCTGATTCGGAAGGAAGAAAACTATGCAGCCTGTAGTAGAGTATGAGATAGGACAAGTATTATGCAGAGGCTTTATCTTCCCCCTGGAAAATGCAGAGCTGACAGCATCTTGAGAACTTTGGAGTTTGGTTATGAGGGCTAAAAGCAGAATAAGGAGGGACATGGTCTGCAGAACCGCTGTTCTAAGCATGGGTTGGTGGGCCCACATCAGAAACCCTTGTTTGGCATCACAGCTACACAGGTTGTTTGCTTCTCCCAGTCATTAAGAAATGTCATTTTCCCCTGCAATAGGGAGGTCTCAGTGGCTACTCCTGCCAGTTTTGCTGCAACACAGAAAGCAGACTGCAGCTGACCGGCTGCACCAAGGGTTTCTTTTCTGGGGCTTCTAAGTAAATGCCAATAGATCTGATAGTAAATGAGTCATTTTGTTTACACTAGAGAGATGTTACGATGGCAGCACCTACAAAGACGTGAAAGAGTGAATCATGACTAAAGTGGTAACGCAAGCAGGGATAGAGTACAAGAAAATAGTAGGTAGGGAAAAAGGGGAAATGTCATTATCTTTATAAGTAAGAAAAAACCTAAGCTAGGCAAACATCAAGAGAACTAATGCAATTCACATTCTGTGAGTAAGGAACAGAGTATAAGACTATTTTAGAGACATAGAAGAGAAAGCAGCATACTGGTGGAGAAGATGCTCCTGTTTGGATTCTGTTGAAAGTTAGACTAGATTACAGCAGCCTCTTCTAGCTTCACTCTCTGTGTGTAAGTAAAAATAAATCTAGGAAAAGTTAAAGGAAGATAAGAAAGCAAGCTCAGCATGACAACTGGGGCATGACTCCTGGGAGATTTCAATAATTCAGATGTTTGCCAGGACTTTCTCAACACAAAAGAATGGAAAGGGAAACAAGTTTTTGTGCTATACTTCAGTACTCCAAGGAAGCAGAAAGAGCAGCAAGCAAAAGGAGGAGAGAATTGAGAGTCACAAACTGCGAGTTTAGGTCTTTAAATTAATAAATTATATCCAGACACATAGACACAAATCTATTTCTGTGAATTCAAAATGTAAGAAGTATGACATAAAAAAAAAATCAGACATGTTGCTTAAAAGAGATTAAAAGGAAACCAGCGAGAATGAAAATGCAGTCTGCACCCCAGTAGAAATCTGAAGAAGTTTTATTTGGAATAGTGCAGAGATCGAAGTGGCTAAAGAAAGAATTAAACAGAAACAAGAAGTTATCTAAGGAATTCTTAAGGAAAAAAAAATAGTCTTAGAACAGACATAATTGGACAGAATTATCCAAACACTGTAAAGCCTAAGAAATTTAAAGCAACAAGCTAGACCTAATCCAACAGGCTTGAAGCTTGAGAGGCATACAGGCAAAGGAGCTAGATGAAGTAAGACTTAAAACATTTTGTATGCTATGTAGGCAAGAGATTTGAAATGGTAAGAGTCTCAAATGAAGAGAGAGTTTCATCTATACATCATCAGCACACATCCATCAGTAATGATATCTGGGAGCCAAGATAGCACTATCGGGAAAAAGATTCACTCCATCACATGGGGAATACAAGCATGCAGATCAAAAGAGAAAGGAAAACAGCAGAACGAGGCATAAAAGAAACTAGATAGAGACTGCATTTAAAAGCTTCTCTTAAACCTGATCTCTCAGAAACACTGGTCAGCTCTTATTTTTAGCATCTTTCAGTAATTTATCCACTATTTTGGATATGGCCTCAATGCAATACTACACAACTTTCTTCTTGCACCTTTCCCTAAGGAGTAACAGCATACAATAACTTTCTCACATTTACAGATTATGAGAAATGTGAGAAGACCTGAGTCAGAGCCCAGACCTCTCAATGGACATCAAATTTCTTAACAGACTTATTTTATTGCAGCAATAAAATCTTCTTCCCTCCACCACCATTTCCCTCCCCTTTAAAAAAAAAACCCACAACTCACAATGATGCTTCCAAAATGATGTAGATGATGGATTTGCATTTGTCTGATACTCTGGCATGTTGTCCAAGTAAGCCAGCTCAGGACTCCCGCCCAGCTCTGTGCATTGAGAAGCAAGTTTACCCCTCCTCATGTCTCCTCCAAGCTCTCTCTGCCTCAGTTTCCCCAGATCCCTGACCCCCAGCTGGACGTTAGCTTCCTGTGGTCTTCCATGAAGCCACTGTGTTACACACTGCCCTTCTAATCCCTCTTTGTGGAAGTCTACTGAAAAAAGTCACATGTATGTCCCAAAAGAACAGGATAGAAAATGCACTTGACAGCACTAATGACAGGAGTTAAGCTGAAGGTCCTGACTGGCAAAGTAATCTAGGCAAAGTGGCAAATTATGCAACCACAGAAGTGAAAAAAGTTCAAGGGAACCTACAGACTGAACAGAGAATGTTAAGTCTTATAAATATATTGTTTCAGATGGGCAGCACTGCTTCAGTTTCACGGGTTATATTTTTTGCAGTTTTTTCCCCTCAGCAATCACGAGGACAATAAAGTCTTATTTTTTCATTGAAACCTTTCTCCTTTTCTGCTAATATACACCCTAATTCAGCAGAGGCCTAAAGAAATTCTTGTGTTTACAAATATTCAAGCAACAGTTTCTGTTCGTACACAAAAACATCCTGAGAACAAAGACAGGAGAAAACAGTTAAAATGAATGTGCTTGTTAGAGAAGTGGGTTTGTTTTCATTTTTAAAGAATACTATTCAAAGGTCTACTTAAGACATAACATGGCATTTTTTTGTCACTACACAAAACCCATCTTTACATGATAGCGTAAACCACTGTAATTTAGTTTCAAAGTCAGACTTGTGCAGCTCTGCTGTAGTAACTGTTTGCAGATGGAGAAGACCAAATCAGTTCAAGAGAGGCACTAGAAATAACTAAACTGAACAGGAAGCGTCAACTGTATGGCAGAAGACAGATTACACTGCTAGCAGAAGTATTAATGGGAAATAAAATAACTTTGCAAACAATTTTTTTTCAAAGTCAGAACGGAAGGAAAAATACTCCATCTCTTCTCCTTGAGCATATGGAAATGCATTTCTAATCTTGCCTTGGCAGTAAAAGAATGTAAAAAGTAACAGGACACTGCTCACCCCTCCATCAGATCCTCCCAAGGATAGTCCCCTCTCTGCTATTCTGCAGGCAAAACAATAACCTCAGATGAGAACTGAAGTCCGATTACATTGTCCTTTAATGACATTATTTACAACATGTTACTTTGCAGTAAGTGGTATTTGATGCATCGGATATAACCCCATTGAGTTAATACAAGCTGCCCATGTATTTGAAACGGAATCTTGCAGCCTTTCGTGAAAATAAAGTATCTGTGCTGCAGAACATTTCTGAGCTTGTAGCCCCCTTCCATAAATCCCCAAAACACACCCCCCCCCAAAAGAGTCTTTCAAATACATTCTGGCCAAGTAAGATTAAACATAAAAACTCTTATCTTTATTCTTAGGGGCAGTACAAATAAACCTGTACAATGCAGAAATGCTGTATCAACTAGCTAGCAAAGCACCTACACAAGCTGCATATCGCTTCAAGCCTTACAGTGACATTCCCCACTTACATGATTATCAAGCGCAAATCATGCTGCAAGAGGCTGATAACTTTTCTAACTGCATAATTTGACAGTGTCCCCTACTATTTGATTAAAACTCACCACTTGATATTCATAGAGGACTATAGGGTCAGCACTAGCTCATAGTTACCTAGAAAGAGACTCGTGTGAAAGGAAGGTTATGTTGTTTTGCCCTGTTTTCAAAGGCCAAGTGAAAAATCCTTTAAAACTAACTTAATTCATTTTCCTTTTTTCCTCTACAACACTCATGCCCTACGGAGCTATGCACTCTGTGTGAGAGAACTGACTCCACCACAGCAAAAATGGAAGATGACTTTTAAAAAAAATAAGAAAGTTTAGTGTTTTAACGAGTTTAACCCGTCCTCCTTCAGCTAATGAGCTTTGTGCTACACCTTAAACACTGGCACACTGTCATTAAAGTAAGCATTTGTAAGAGTTAAAAGAGGCAAGAGAAAAATTACCTACGGATTCTTTCAGCTTCTTCCCTTGTGATTACTGCATCAGTCACCCCTCTTCCACACTTTCTAGGAGTGCACCCTGGAACACAAAGACGAAGAGAAAAAGAAAAGATCATATTTCAAACAAGTTCAAAACAAGCCTCTATTAATATTCTCCTGCTCCACTTTCAGATTCACAACATTCAGAGGGATACTGGCAATCTCAGAATATTTTAGATCACTTACACTACAAGAATGTTACACCTCTATTTTGAGGCGTTAGGCACCACAATCAGAGAGAAGACAAGCCAGCCAATGTCACTTTTGCTTCTGCACAGATTCAAGTCCCCAGGACTCATCTAAGCTACATCACTTTCCCTGCTATGACTGGTTGGTATAATTCGGGGTAATTACACCAACTAAGCTGACCAGTTGTTTCCTGCTATGTGCATAATGCAGTTCAACAGAATGGAGATGACCCAAAAGCAATGAATCTCAACACCCAAAGCAGCACAGGCACTAGAGATGTGGCTATCATGCATGACCCAGAGCCTCCAGTGCTTAGGTTCAGCAAAATGCACAGCAACACTGTGCCTTTAAAAACAAACAACTTTTCCTGTTGATCAGAAAATAAATCTCAGAAAACTTAAGTTTGTTACAAGTCTTTACAGGTTTGTTACAAACTTTGGGATTAAAATTGCCTGACTGATGTTCCTTTGCACATCTACCACTTCAAGCTAGATAAGATGGCCCTTGTTTAGTAAGGGAATATCAGACACATCTGTATCTTGATGTACATGCAGCAGGACAGACAGATGCAGTCATTTTTCCCCTTCTTCCCAAGTGCAGAAGTAAAAACAAAAGTTCCTGTTTATATAACTGATCCCTGAAAGGAAGACTATCTTAGATGATTTCATCTTACACGCTCTATTCTAGCCTTCAGATGGGCAGGGCAGGAGCCAGAAAGACGCATGGATCCTTCCATCTCAGGCAGACAGTTCCAAAATCAGCCAAGATCTCTAGCAACTAAATCCCCTTAATATCATATGTCCACATACAAAATATTTTGTATTACAGTGCAAGTAGGTCTTCAATTCAGAGGTCTAGTACACACCACTCTTAGGTACAATACACAACATCAACAGTTCTGTCCCAAAACCAAATAATCTCAGGATAAAGAAACTCAATTGTCCTGAAAAA
>NW_010516911.1:0-6767 GCF_000687285.1 Phaethon lepturus | reverse complement strand
GGGGGGGGGGGGGAAAAGAGATGCAAAAAAAGACTTAGATGCAGACTGCAGTGGACATAACATTAGAGCACTAATAACAGGAAAGAGAGAATGCCACTCAGACAGGAGTGAAATCACTACTTCACAAAAGAAAAACTGAAAAAACTGGTTACAACACAAACGGCTCAAGCCACAAAGAAGATACTACTAATAACAAGGGCTCCTGAAGAGATGTAAGATCATTATGTAGTATCAAAACATCCTACTTCATGTATTAACGCAAAGAACTGCATTTAACTTGCGTTTCAGTATTCAACCCTAAATCATGCAGTTTATTAACATATATTCCTGTAGTTAAGCACTAAGAACCATTGTATTTGTCCACTGGAACTCACTGGAAAAACAATGGTAACAAAAAAGTAGTGAATCTGAACATTCCAACTAACCATACTGCCAGGAGAATAAAAGCAGCGTATTTCAGATTTGCTCAGCCCCCTCCCCTGCAAACACATGAGTCAAAGTGAAACAAATAATATTCTGTATGGATTGTCTATGCAAATTTACCTTGAAGGGCAGCTTTTTATATGAGACTTTGCACAAAAGTGTCTTGAAGCACACAGCTTGGACATATATGATAAAAAAAGTCTCTTAAAATCTATTGCTAAGAAATTTAACATTAAAATTTAAAAACTCATAGAAAAAAAGCCAGCAGCAAGAGCTCCAGGTGAAGAATATATGAAAGTTCTTATGAAATTAGAAATCTTGTCCACAACAGTCTTCAGTCGAGAAGAAATAAGATAAATTCTGAGTCACCAGAGATCTTGGGATCACACTTGGCTTTACATCTATATATGGATCTTCCGCAGTAAAGTGCCACAGAAAAGTTCGGATGAGTGTATTTTCTGACATCTGCCAATACACTTACTGTTGCTGAACTGAGCTCCTCGTTAAGGATTATTTGCTCTTCAGAACACAAGGAGGGGAAACTCCTGGAAATAAATCCATCAGTTCACCCATGCACATCAAAAGCATCAGTCTGCTCTGATCAAGAGCAACTAATGATAACAATGACCACAGGCTGACAGAAAGAGAAATTTGGCCACAGCACGAGTGCTTTGTAGGAATTTCCACTCCATCTTACTAAATATACCCTGACATAGCCCTCCAATTACAGCAGCGTTTCAAGAGAGGAGAGAAGCAATGAGAAAGATGTGTGGGTGAATAGGCTGAGTACTAACAACATACCAAATTATACACACTGTTTCCTTGCTTGGAAAAAGAAAAAAGTTCCTTGTTTGGCGTATGTTTAAATTGAAGTCAGAAGCACCCACACCACACGGAGTGTTTAAACACAGATCAAGGTCAGGAGACCAATTGGATTACTACCCAGATAATTCTGATCATTTTCTGACTACCCAGCAAAAATTCACTGAAGTCAGCTCAAGATGCAGATTCCAGGCAGTTATTTGAAGATGACCTAGGAAACCAGCAGTGTAAGATAATGCTAGAGATTACATTCTTAAGCATTCATTTATCAATGCCAGCACAGAAGCCAGCACTGTGACAAGAATGAACCAGAACCACTGCTCACCCAGCTCACTTTTCTCCTCTTGACCCTGTGAGCTAAATGAGCAGAATCAAAACATACCATTCATCAGAAAATGTTGTGCCTGGATATAAAGAGAGGCACACAAAGAATTAAAAGTTCTGGCAGCAACCCAAAGCTGCTTTGCTTATTACATTCTGCAATACAGTACCATCCCCAAAGGTACAGAATTCATACCAACAAAAACCAACAAGGGCTTTACAGGCAGAAAGTTGTTCTAAGTTACAAATGTGGGAGGGGAGGAAATGGACCGACAAGGAGCATCTGTGCCATGTTTCAGGCACATTGAAAAATGCAAGAATTTCCACAAAAATTGTGCCTCGGCTTTCTGGTTGCAGAGAGGATATTTACAATCTCAATTCCAGGAACCAACAATTTGCAAGTTAAACACCACAGACCTTGCAATAAAAACGCAAACATTGGAAATGCTGTATTCCTTTGGAGCGTACGACCTAGCAGTTCTGAAAAGCTATGAGTAGTAGCCAGCAAATGCTGCTAACTATTTCTTCTCTGCCCTAACAAAAACATACACATTTTATGCTGCTGTGCCTTAAAGGTTCCATCATACATTAAGCAGTGGCAGATTAAAATCAGTTATTCACTTCTGAATGCCAGGCTGAAGAGCATCTCAGAAGTCAATTGACAGGGATGAGACATTTCTGCCCCCAGGCTAGCTAATACTCACCCAAACAGTGAGACAGATGGCTGAGGCAGTAACAGCTTCTAGCACCCAATTTTAAACTCAGATGCATGTAAAAAAACAGCCAAAGAACCACCAATTCAGGTTTCCAGAACTGAAAAAAACCCCATCACTTACAAAACATTCAGTTAATGACCAAAAGATCCACTCAAAGATTTGCAGAGCAATGATCATCAATCACAGATCACGTAACATATACTTCACTCTGTACCCAATGTTCTGTTGGGTATAAAGATATCAACAGTTTTATGAAGCACAAATTTGGATATTGGCAGTACCCTTTTTTATAGTCCTGTTACAAAACAGGATTAAAAAAGGATGAGGTAACAGACTGACCAAAAAAAAAAGATTTTAAGGAGTTTAGGAGAAAGCTGAACACAGGAAAACAACATAAGCTCTCTTGGTTAATGGAGACAAGAAAAGGGGAATGACTTTCCTTCTGACATTGAAAAGGCCTCTTTAATGCGGGAAAGGCAAAGAAAATTGTCTTAGAAATGAGGGAAAGCTGATGTTCAAAGAGAGAAGAGTGTGGAAAGAGTAAATTCATGGAAGATTTTCAATACTCTGTCTAAAGAGAGTTTTCTTTGTACAACATTCTGCAAAAAAAGGATGCTACCAAAGACTTCTGATCTCAGAAGAGATTTGTGCTCTCTATTTCCAGCTGCAAACAGCAGCACAGATCTTATCCTTTTGGAAAGGTTGGTACTTCCACAAATTTGTGCCTAGTAGACATAAAATAATTCTCTTATTAGATAAGGTCCTTGGCTTTGGATCCAAGAGTTGTATTTTTCTCAGTCAAGGTAAAAGAAAGAACATACCAAAACATGCAAAAACACGAGTATTCCCTGTGGCCCTGGTTCCTATTCAGTACACAGAAAACAGAATGTAACACTGGAGTCCAAGTGCCTAAATTGCAGCTTTGTCTTCTACTTAGAGTGGTGCTTAGCCAAAAACCATATGCTGCTGAGCCAGGACAATTCACATGAGAAAAAAGCCCCATCCTGATGCTTCCCTAATGCAACCCGTCTCAAAGCAGGACAAGAGAAGGCAAAGATTTATTCGATGCTATCCCCATAATCACATCAGCAGTCTAGGTGCTAGACCGTTTCCTCCACTGCTCACACACCTCTCTGCTTTCCACATCTGCTGACCTAGTCTCTGGAAAAGCATCCTAAAGCTGCCTCCTGGGCAGTGATCATGAGCACTTTATACACTGACACAGTATGTCACCACACATAAGCGACTATGCAGGAGTTTCATCAGACACACTAGTAGCAAGTAGTTAACCATGTCTCAAGACAGCAGAAAGAGCCAAGGTCTGGCTGCAGGATTCAAATGCGGATGAGACTGCTCACAGAACACTCCATCTCCTGCAAATACAATAAGTTAAATGCTTGGCCTCTGAAAAATAACACATTTTATTTCCGTATGAAACGTGTTTTCTGGCAGGCAGCACTATGGAAATAAAACCACTGCTCTGTGACACCAACTACCATATCATTTGAACTAGAAGCTCAGTTGCACTAGTTCAGCTTGAAGCAGGGACAGGTGCATAAACAAAAAGCTCATCTTAGCTGTGGAAACTTTACAGCTGAGCATCAGACAGCAAGTGATGATAGGAATGTGCCTCCTTCTGACACAGAGCCAGCAGCTGTGGATGTCAAGCCAGAGTAAAGACAGAGAATGAAAAACTACTGAGTGATAGAAAGCTATTTCCAACAAAGTTACTACAGCTCCGGAGCTGAATCCAGTTTGGCAGAAAACCGGAATCCGCATTTACTGCCTTGCTAAGCTACACACACGTGGAGCAAGGAGCTCAGCTTCGACGGGACAGCACGGCTCAGCAGCTCACCGCTACCCTCTTGTGGGCACCGAGCAGGAGACACGAGATAAAAAACGAGAGCAAGGTTCATTATCCCAGCACAGCTCCAATTAACCACTTAACAAGACATGTTCACACGTTGCTAATACCACTGATCTCTTTACACATGTAAAAACATCTGCTAAAAACCAAAATCAATCATGTAAGTTAAGAAGCAGGTAGCAAGCAAACCTCTAACTGGAAAGCCAGAACACAGACTCACACAACAAGACTTCCCTTTGTTCCTCCTGGGTTGCTGCCAGCCATGTCAGTAATTCTCATACAAAACCAAGAGAGGTCACACTTCACCCTGCAGTTCGCATTTGCAGAGCTTGCTCCCCATGACATCACAAGAATACATAACACAGCATTCCTCTTCTGGACAGAGATATTCTTAAAGTTCCTGCTTTCCTTATGACGGAAAGAATAACTGATGTGGTTGCCAAGACCACAGTTCCACAGCTCAGAAAATTCCTCTTGCAAACCAGGAAAGAGAAAAATAAGGCTTTGTTGGGTTTGGGGGTTTTTTCCGATAAGCAAAAGACCTAGTAACAGAATGCAGACACTTTAGCCTTAGTTCAGTCATAACTACCACATCTGTGGCAACACTGGCTGCAGTTTTCTCTGGCCTTGGCACTGTGCAAATAAAGCCAGAAGCAGTTTCTCCTTATAGTAACTAGAAAACGTAAACTGCTTTTAACTTAAACCAGAACATGCATTTTTCATGTGCTCAGTCAAAAAACTACCCCTATTGAGGAAGTCTCTTGCTGGTAGCTTCCTGACAGCAGTTATCTTGGCGTCAGTTACATTTGGGATGAATCCTCCATGCAAGATGCTACAGTAGCAGCACTGAGGAAAAATAATCTGACCACAGACTACACATCACAAACTTTTGTTTTATGTTACAAGCCTTTTGACCAACAGGACCAGGTACCTGAAGAGGACAGGGAAAATTCCCTCCATAACTTTGGGGCACCACATCCAGGCTGCAGTTTGATGAACACCTTCTAACAGAATTAGCACTGGAACAAAGTTAGAAATTGTAGAATCATAGAACAGCCCAGGTTACAAGGGACCTCAAAAGATATCCTGGTTCAGCTTTTTATGGTAAAGGGAGCCTAGATGAGATTATCCAGTACCATGTTCAATCACATCTTGAAAACCTCCAGCCATAGGGACTCTACTACATCCCTGGGGAGGTTGTTCCAGTGATTGACTATTCTCTCTGTGAAAAAAAAAACATTCTTTCTTCTATCAAGATGAAACCTTGCCCAGTGCAACTTCTACCCATTGCCCCTTGTCTTCTCCATGCAGCTCCTTGTGAAGGCAGAGCCTCCATTCTCTTTGTAGCTGCCCTTTAAGTACCGGAATACTGTAATAGGGTGTCCCCCCCCCAAACTTTCTCTTCTCCAGGGAAAAGAGACTCAACTCCTTCAGTCTTTCCTCTTCCTCAGCTCCAACCAACTTCTTCCAGCCTCCACACTGCCTCCAGCTTTGTGTCAGCGAGTGTTTTGTCAGCCACATGATGAACCAGATATAACAACTAATTTGGCTAAAAACTAACTCAGAAATAGTATATTTTTAGATGCAATAGCTTATCAGTCAACACACTGCAGCAGGTAGGCTGACAAAAAGCAAGAGCAGAGCTGCTTTCTGGCAGCAGTACCAGCTCAAAACATTCAAAGCACATGTTGCTAATCTGAAAGAGAACACCAGCATAGCTCATCTGTGCAAACTGCAAGTTAGACTCTCACCAATCTTCATTCAGAGAGGATGAAAAATCTTCCATTTCTCTAGAAGATCCAACATCAACACTCCAAAGAAAGAAGTGACAGAAGAAACAAATGCCATTTCGGCAAAAAATAGGCTCAGCTGAAGGACGTAAAGACAGAGAAGTGCTTTGCAGACTGCATTAAAAGTTGCCAGCACGCACACACACGCATCTCAAAACAAGCATATCAGAAGCTGGCATTTGTGCCATTACCACATGCCAGCAGGACAGAGAGTATCCTAAACCAGTTCCATTCCACACCGTGTATGGTATTTATCAGTAATAGTCACCCATAAGCCTGTTACAAGGATCAACAGAGTATGAAAAGACATCCAAAACAGATTTAACAGAATTTTTCATACAGCCAAAGCAAAGCAGGTTTAGAAGAGAATTATACAGGAATGACAGAAAAACTCTTAGAAACAACAATTTCGGGGCTGGCCCAAGAGGTGTGAGCATTTGGGGATTTAAACAATATGCACAGTGACCAGGCATTTGCTAGAAACACAGGAGTTTCGCAGTACAAATGTGGTTTAAAATACTTAGCAGTCAGCCTGTTATGGTACTCTGAAGACTGCTTCATCCCACTTCTGACAATCCTCCCCAAATACCTTCAAATCTTTTGTGGCTGTTGTAGTCCTCAGAGCAGGGGATCTCAATGAACTTGTCCTGCAGGCTGTCACGGTGATGAGCCAGCACCTCCGGGCCCCCATCCTCTGTGCTCAGGCAGCTCCAGCTCAGCGGCCCACCGATAGCCACAGAGGAGAGAAGGAACGCTGTCTTCAGCCACCTCCACCGTGACTCTTGCTGGCCTCTGCTCTTCTTGGCACTAAGAAAGCAGCACAGCGAC
>NW_010516910.1:6091-6394 GCF_000687285.1 Phaethon lepturus | reverse complement strand
GCCGTCACGCCAACACAAAGCCGCCTTTTATTCCCTGCTGATTGAGCTAATGAAGGGAAAACCTGTTCCCACCCAAGATAGGCAGGTGTCAGCAACTGGTTTGCACCTTGCTAGAAATATTGGAGCCGCGCTCTCTGGCGTGCCTCTAGTTTTCATGGGAGTGCGTTTCCTTGCTCCCACAACATACCCCATCGCCCTTCCGTGGCACGTTCCCTTTGCCCCAGGCCTGGAAGCTGGTTGCTCCCAAGTATGACCCTTTGCTCTCAGCAGTCCTTTGGGGAAGGGTCTGCCCCGCTGCTTGCC
>NW_010516910.1:2665-6044 GCF_000687285.1 Phaethon lepturus | reverse complement strand
AGCCCTGCCGCCCTGGCCAGTCCCCAGCTCCATCCTCTGCTCCGGGCGCTTCCCCTGGGTGCCACCAGCCCCTCCGTTTATCAGGCCGGGGCGGTGGGAGATAGGGAGGGAAGGCGATAAGACCTCAAGTGGCAGCGTGCTGTAAACATTCCCACTGGTGCTGTTAGATTAGAGCGCTGGGAAAATGCCTCCAGCCCCCCGGCCCACCAGCGCGGCGGGCTGGGGCTGGGGGGCTGCAGAGCTGTTGAAAAGCGCAGAAGGAGGAGCCGTGTAGGAGCTGAAGTGCTTCGCTGGCAGGCTGCAGGGCTTGTCAGGGGTCCGAGCAGCAGCCCTAGGAAGGCTGCTTTGGCATCCGACCCTGCAGTCGGTCTCCATCTGCATCCATAGGCTCCACCGCCTTTTTTCCCAGCCGGTAAGAAAACTCACTTCTCCCCCCTCTATCTCCCAGGCCACTGGTGGCCAGAGGTCTCGGCTGGCTGGAAGCACACGGCTTGTGTGTGTCAGCCCTTTTGCAGGAGCTCTGCTCGCCACGCAGCCCTCTCTTCGCATGTACCTGGAGGACTGGCACAGAGTGAAAGGCTCTAGTCCTCCTTTCATAAGGATCTGCACCCATTTTAAACCCGCTTTTCACCAGTAAGAACAACTGATCACAGTAAGGTTTAGCAGATCGCACCCTGCTTACTATAATTTGATGTGGAGCAGGGAGTGCAAACCCTGCAAGCAACTCGTCATTGAAGAAAAAGGGCCCTTTCCTTGCAGCAGCGTCTGTGCATGGTCCCAGCTGGGGCTCAGACCCTGTCACCCACCTCTCACCTGGCACTAAATTTGTCTAGATTGAGGTTTGGAAATGCTGATGATTGTTACAATCCTAGTATTGGCTCTGCAAAATTAGGCTTACCACGGCAGAGGCATCCTCAGCCGGGGCACACCGTCAGCAGTGCCGCTGCTGGAGCGGGCACGGGAGTGCCCAAACCGAACAACCCCTCTAACTTGTACCCCGAGACCATGCAACTTGCAGGTTTCAAAGCCAGGTGGTTGCAGCGTTCACAGAAACCTGACACAGTTCATAAATGTCTCACAACAAAGCCTTGGAGGGTGTCAGAACAGAAGAGCATTACCTGGCGCCAGAACAGGGCTGTCCTCTCCCAAACGCCTGGCGCATCGAGACTGGATCAGAGGGAATCTGCCCTGGGAGTCTTTTCCCATTCAAACTGAAAAATTTTGAATGTCACCTCTGATTTTTCTTCCTCCTTGTCAGGGGTTGAACGCAGCTCCCCCAAAGGATGGCATTGGGATGGATGGTCTTACTCTGAAGTGATACCGCTGTAAACGGGACCACACCAGATCCAGTCCTTGCAGGCAAAGACAGGGTGACAGCAGTGCATGGGACATACAGGGTGGCATGTGTCACCGGAGGTGACCAGTCCTGGCGGAGCAGTGGCACCTGGAGGAAGAGCACAGCCTCCCCTGCCAGCAGCGGGCGAGAGGGCACAGCCTTACCTCCCGCTTCCCAGGCAGAGCACGCTGCGGGCTAGGAAACAGCTCCAGATGGAGCTGGCAGGACAAAAAACCAAATGAAAATCAATCCATGGGGTTGGTAGCACAAAAGCCAGGAGAAACGGGTGCTCCCAATGCAGCACTGGAAGGAGAGGGGGCTGTACCCCCGCAGAGCCCGTGGTACCTCTGCGGGGCTCCCGCACTGCAGCCTGAGTCGCAAGTTATAAATCCTCAAGCACTGGGGCTGACACGTCTGTGCTGGGGAAGAGAGGTGGGAAACAGTCTCCTGTTCTCCCTCCCATCCTGATGCACATTTCCAGGGACCAGGGACTGATCCAGACACACTGTCACCTTTTCTTATGTAACAAATCAGCAGCAGGAGGTGACAACGTGGCCAGGTAGTAACTGTGGGGTACAGGAGAAGCACTGGCTCTGCTGGCAAAAGTCACCTGGCAGGAGGGGACATGGTCTCAGCATGCCCACGAGAACTGGACACTGTTCACCTTGTCCAGCATCGAGCAGCATCCCTCTCTCCTACCCACATCTCTGTGTGTCCCTCCTGACTTGCTGAGGATCAGCATCACCCTGGACCTCCATCTCCAAGGGGTGAACAAGTAGCAGATCTTCTGGTTGACGAAAGCTCTCTGGCCACCTATTCCTTTTCTCTTTAGTCTGAGAAGGACTCTAAAAGGCTCCCAGGTTCAGGCACATCCACCAGCAGTGGCAGATCAGTGCTCAGCGGAGCAGTAGCAGCTGCCTTTCCGTGCCACTCGGAGGCAACCTTCCCTCCTGCTCCCATTCCCCAGCATCTCCTTGGCCTTCAGGCAGCTTTCAAAGCTCACAGGCAGGCAATGCCGAGCCATGGGAACCTCCCACTCCCACTTTCTCCCTCATGTTTCCACAGTGAGTAAATCTCCATCCTTTTAGGGCTCTCAAATCTATTATTTTTACATTCGCAGTGGATTCCCTGGCCCTGTTATTAATGAAAACCTCCAGGAAAGCTCCTCAAATAGAGCTTTGACTTTCTGCCCAGGACCTGTGGACAAGGAAGAAAAAAAAAAAAAAAAGGCAACATTAATAAAGCAGGAGGTTTCTATTAAGTCTGAGGGACTGGACGCTCTGGCTTTCTTGGATGCTGAAATCCTCTAGTGCAGGATAAATCTTATACACTTCATTTTCCCAATCTCTCTTTCAATATATTTTAAGAGAACGTTGCTAGTATCAGAGTAAATAATGTCCTAACTGCAAACGTGGGGTCTGCAGAGTGGCGTGGGGTCAGCCTGTGGGCTGTGGCATCCTCCGCTGTGGTCTGCTTGTGGTCTCAGTCCTCTCTCCGTAATCAGGGGGTTGAGCTCGGAGAGGTTTTAATTAGCCACGAATACAAATAACAAGCAATTCCTCGGAGGCTGGGGAAGGAAGTGGGTGAGCTAACATTATGGAGATGTGCACTAAGTCACAAAATATGCAAATCACCGAGCTCTGTAACCAACACCACCTTGGTGTGAGCAAACCTCCTCCAGCCCTCTTTTCCTTCTAGCAAGGCGCGTTTCCCATCTGCCTGTGAGGGAAGTTTCCATTTGCGGGCTCTGCTGTCTTCTTTGCACAGCACTTGCTTTTTACACCTCTCAGCTCCTCCTGAAGATGCTGGATTTTCTAGGTAAAAGCTGTTACCTGGAAGCGTGCATGCCGGTTTTTGCTGCAGAATAAAAGGGAGCAAGTCCATGGGGTCCTGCGAGCCCAAGGTCAGGCTGGAAGATGACTTTCCTTTGCTTTTATGTCTTTCACTGCTTCGTGGAGCATGCTGACTGTGAGCTAAATGCAGCATCGTCAGCGCGGGCGGGTGAGGGAGTGCCTTTGTGTCTTGTTTCGGCGCCGACAGCTC
>NW_010516910.1:0-2634 GCF_000687285.1 Phaethon lepturus | reverse complement strand
GCCGCCGGTCTGCGATAGATGCTGTGAGCACGGATGCGAGGGTCACATCTTATTTGTATCTCGGTGCCTCTCTCACCTTGCATTGCTGTGCAGTGCTGGAGATGGGGCTGCTGTGCTTGCAGAAGACATGAGGAACCAATTGTTGTCTCGGGCTGCTTTGGGGAGTAAATACAAAGTACTTCGCTAGCTAGAAAGACATAACCTTCCTTGGGAGCGGGAGCTCGCGGGTTTTTCACAGTCACTCATGCTGGTGGCTTTAACCCAGCAGTACTCTTAGGTGTTGCTATAATGCAAACACTGATGGTTTTTGATAGTGCCAGAGCCTCAGAACTACCTGAGAAACTCCCACCTGAAAAATGCCAAGCCAGTCCCAATCTGCAGACGCAGCAGAGTTCAGCCGACATAAGGCAGAAACCTTGAACTCACAGCATCCTGATGCTGACACACACGCAACCAAAGCCCCTGCAATACGCAGTAAATGAGAGAAGATGATGGCATGGATTCAAATTAATAAGATCCAGTGTAGCTTATAAGGCAGTTCTGGGGCTTGAGAAGGCAACTGCAAAGGGCTCTGGCCCAAAGCTGGGAATGCAGGACTAGAGAGCACCGCTTGGATGAGAGGCACCAGTCCACTGGCTGTTCTGAGTAGCCAGGAAAGGGCTGTTTTGGACTATCCGTTCAGTTCAGAAGCCACTTAGTCTGCAAACACATCCCAACCCTCTCTACAAGATCAAGGTTCATAGGTCACAAAACAAATTTCAAGATTCAAATTAATAACACAGAGGCCCTGCCTTATGATGTGCTGTGTTTGTCCTATGTAACACCCAGAAACCAAGGTGTAATCCCATCTTTTTGGATATGAAGGTTAGGAAGACCATCTTCTCCAGCTGAAGTTTCCTCTAGTGGAAAGATGCATCCAGGATGAGCGCTGGCATGGGCAGCTGTAGCTCTTGGATGGAGATGATGCATTCTAGGGCTGGAGCACCATGGATGTGATCCATTCCTAGGACTGCCAAAATTCAATAGGTTCTTGCTGTTCCCTGTCCGGCCAGGACTGGGAGAGGCTGAGAACGGAGGCTGTAAGCAGTGCTCTGCACAAAGCACTTGGGGTTTGGGATGGATTGATAGCTGCTGTGATTTAAGATGTTACGTGGCTTCATACATACAGTTGGCAAAGCTCCCCTTCACATTCCCAGTAGTCGAGTGTGAATCAAGTCCAGGGCTCTATTGCCATCCACCTTGAGAAATCAGCAACATACTCTTCTACTAATGGAGTGCAATGGTAGCAGCATCTTCATAGCGCTCATCCTCTTTGCCCTCCGCTTTACTTGATCCATCACAGGTGAAACTCAGCGCTGCTTGGCTCAAATACATGGCCTGCTCCTTTTGGAGATAAGGGTCCAAGGATGACGCTGCGAACAACTCACATCCTTGGTAGACGAGGCGTGAAACGGCTCCCTGAACAGATGACGTAGCTTTAGCGCTGGGAAAGCATCGCACCACGTCCGTGCAGTGGCTCGGCCAGGTAGGGCCAACAGCATGGAAAGACATTTCCTCTCTGCAGGCTGTGGTGTGAGAAGCCCTGCGAGGCGCTGGGTACAGGACTGCTCTGGCTCCGTCCCCCCACAGCGGTTTTACAGGTCCCGGCAGGACTCGTATTCACTGCAAGCATGCGAATTTAGGGGAGGGGGCAGAGAGAGAATAACTCCCTGCGAGTGGCCAAATGTAATAAACACAGTCACTAACCACTTTTCAGAATACACACATAATAATATGTGGTATTTATATTTTTACCACCCCAGCGGGACTTTGGCAAGTAAATCGGATTTTCCCACCCTGACCCAAATAAACGTTCGGGAGTGGAAATAACAGATTGCCTTTGCCTGAAATAACCATGTGCTCATTCCAGGGGGATGTCAGCAGGGCGATCCTTGCTTCTCTGGACCAGTTAGACCTTGCAAGGTTTCCCGCTGTTCTCCCTGAGCTCTGTAAGGATCCATTCGCATTGGGCCTGCTCCAAATTCCACCAAAGTTGGTGGAAAGTCTCCATCTGGCTCACACAGATTTTTAACAATCCCTCAGCCATTAAAATGCTGAAAAGGATGGGTGGGTAGAATCCAAACAATTCTGGCCCTCCTTAGAAAGGTCTTTGCCCACGTTTCAGACCCAACCCCTGAAATGTCCCTCCGTTAGGAATGGACACAGGGGATCAATCCCCAGAAAGGGGGCCGTCACCCCCCCGATCCTCCTCTTCCTCCCACAGTCGGGTACCTTTAAGAATGCAGGCCCCTCAACTGTCAGAATAGCCATATATGGTTACTTGCATAACCATTACAGCAGCCTCCTGATGTCATGCACCACCTCATAGAACCACAGGCATTAAGGTTGGAAAAGACCTCCAGGATCATCAAGTCCAACTGTCACCCCAACACCACCATGCCCACTAAACCATGTCCTGAAGCGCCCCACCCACACGTTTTTTTAACGCCTCCAGTGATGGTGACTCCCCCCCCTCCCTGGGCAGCCTGTGCCAATGTTCGATCACTCTCTCAGTAAAGAAATTTTTCCTAATATCCAACTAAACCTCCCCTGGCACAACTCGGGGCCATTTCCTCTTGTTCTATCGCTGGTTAC
>NW_010516909.1:25387-27353 GCF_000687285.1 Phaethon lepturus | reverse complement strand
AAAAAAAAAAAAAGCCATTTTTTACTTTCGTGAATAAAAAAAGGAGAGCCCTTCTGATGACACCATGAAAAACTCTACTTTTTGTTATGGCTCCAGCCTTCTGCCTATCCACTCTCATGGGCCCTCGAAGTTCATTGAGCTCTCGGTGCAAGATTAGGACCTCCAATGAGCTGTCCTTTTCAGTTGCTAGCAGCAGTACTTTTTTCCTTTTCTGTATTTGGGTCTCAGAAACATATGGATGGTTTTACTTTGCCATCAGTAAGACCCCACTATGAATGATAGTCCATTATTGTCATAACTGCCAACTTGCACAGAAAAATTCCCAAGTGTTGAATTGTGGCTACTAATATAAATAAGCAAATTGAACAACACAGGCTCCTCCCCATGTCTTGGCAACCCTCCCAAAACCAAGCTTAATTTATAATCTCCTTTGCCTCAGTTGCTCTCCTTTCATGATTGCTGCAATTCATTTTGTTGAGGTTGTGTACCCAAAGCAAATATAAAAATTATGGAAAAAAATGTATCAACACCAAAAATTGCTCTGAGGGTGCCTCAAGTCTATCATCTCACTCATTGTGTGATTTCAGTATTGAGGGAAAGTGTAATTTTCGTAATTGGGCATCTTCAAGCTATGAAAAAGGTACTGAAGAACTGAGAGAGGCACAGGACAATGCCGTTATTTACTTATTTTTGAAGTACAAAGTTAGAATGACATTTCAGGAGTAAGTTCTCCACCTTTAACATATGGTAAATAATGCCACTAAGTTGAATGGATTAATTGTGGATTTTCAGGTAGTTTAAGTGAAAACACATTTTTCCTTAAATATTAAAACATGCTCATTAAATTTGCTTTTTACTGTGTTTATACTCCTCCCTTTAGCAGTGCCGCATTGTCTGGTGTGTCTTTTTTTTCTCTCAAATACCCAAACAGCTATGAAAAGGCAGAAAGCAATTTTACTGTTCAAAACTCCATTATGCCTGAAAAAGAAAAATAAACAAACCTAAAGACAAAACCATTCCCTCTGCATTCAATCACCGTGATGAGAGAAAACGCACATTTTTGTGATCAAAGCTGTATGAAGCCTTCAAGTTTTGTGACACGCAGATGGCAACAGATTACTGGGTCAATTCACATGATCTGTGTTGATATTACTCAGTGTGATATCGTGCAAACATGTTTTTCTAAATATTTCCACCACTCAGCAATTTTCACTGGGGTACCTGCCTATTTTCACCTGGTTGGAATTACTGTAGCAAAGGAGCAAAACTCGCATCATATGGAGTCTGCGGCAGGAGCAGAAGCTCCTCTTCTGGATCCAGCAGCACAATGGGTAGAGATTACCCTTTGTGTGAGGCAGGATCAGCTGGACTCACTCAGATCACCGGTGGAAGCTGTAGGAGTTAAACCCGTTGGTCGTATCTGAAACAGATTAAGGAACACCGAAACCAACTTCTCTGCCAGCAAAACTATGGGGGTAATAACTCTGTCAGGCTGAAAGAGAAGAGTTACAAGGAAGAAGAAATCTCTTTCGCTTGCACGGCCGGACCTGGAGGAGGACGTCTGCCAACAAAACGAATGACTCCAGAGAAGAAGAGCAGCTCCGTGGTGTCAGGAGCAGGAGCTTTCCGGTGCTGCCCCGCTGTCCTCGTAGGACAGACTTGGAGCAGAGCAGTCTTGTTCGTTCCTGGTCTGAGACAATACCCATTCAATTACATGGAAATATTCCCACTAACGCCGTCGTGCTGAACAGCCTTTGGCTACTCCTCTAAGACTGTTGACAAGGGCCAGTAGTTACTGTGGGATCTGTGGTTTAAAATGAAATCATTTCAGTTATTTCACTGGGGACTGAGGCAGGGAACAGGGTACAGCTGGTGCTGGAAGCAGCTTTGGGCCCTGCCACGTTGGGTGAGGAGTTTCCCCTTGCTCCCGTGGGACCGAAGCCCTCCGGGTGACGCGCGGCGGCCG
>NW_010516909.1:18839-25357 GCF_000687285.1 Phaethon lepturus | reverse complement strand
CGCGCGGCGGCTGTGGTCCCCTCGCCCCCCACCGAGCGGCCGGGGAAGCCAGCGCGTAACCGCTGGCACCTGACGTGCGCTTGATTTCGTTCCTGACCCGGAGGTGAAATACAACGCAATTACCGGATCTGGTTCGAATTATAACCCAGCTTGGGCACAGCCTGCAAACTACAGTCCTCTTTGCGAGGCATTTGTCCACGACAGCTAGAAAGGCTTAAATAAAACTGCCGCACTGAAGCGAGCCCAGCAACTGCCTGGGAAAACGTTGGGAGTAAGGACAGCACAGGACAGCACCCCGGCGGTACCATTTTGAGGAGGAACCCCAGCATCTTGCTGCTCCTTGATGGAAAGGCACAGGGGCACAGCTGTGCTCGAGTAGTCCCTCTCTCCGCCGCAGAGGCCCCTCTGCTATTGATTTCTACCCATTCAGCCCTGCTGTGGTATATAAAGTAGGCTTAGCGTGAGCGGTTTGCACCAGGGCTGGATTTATTCTCGGTGAGCACAGTTGTGCCTGGCATTAGAAACACATCTTGCGCAGGGTCTCGTTTTTAACATCCGCTATAACATGCTTTATTGTAGCACGTTCAACAAAGGAGAAAAGGATTTTTGGAAACAAACAAAAAATTAACCCAACATGTTACAACAGCTTCTAATGTAGGATACCTGCGAAACCAGAGCTCACCATATGCTAAAAGTATCATGTATTTCTTATACCTGTGGGAAAGATTTTTCTCTTATACATGAAATGGACTGTATTACAAACAGCTTGTTAAATGTGTGACAGATCGGCTTGAAACGATGGTTCTTGTACTCTGCAGGCCTGCACATTCGCTAATAAACTGACTACATATACAAACAGTCTGTTCCAGGGTTTAAGCTCCTATTACACTGGTTCATGTTTCAACATGCAGCCACTCTGTAGTTTGTGTTTTCAGCAGAACAAGTAAGTGGATGCATATGCATTACAATTCCAGACATCATTCCATACCAGATGTGGTGCCTTTATTTTTAGTACTGCAGGAGTGTCTGCTGACCCTTTCTCACCCCATGTCTAATGAAAGATTGACTGCTCTGGGTTTTCTTATGGTGAATTATATATTAGAGGACAGTGGATTTAAAAATTAATTCAAGATTAATTTAGGGATGACTGCACATGGAATTATTTGGCCAACAGATGAAAAATGAAAATTTCACTACAAAGAAAAAAAATTGTAGAAGTGTCAAATTTTAATCCAATTTTCTATAAAGAATGATCATGTTCTGAGACCCTTCTGAGGACTACAATTAATCATTCAGAGTGATACCCCTTTTCCACTTGCTATGCAAGCTTCCCTCTGAGCCAAAGCACCATCCGTGCTCCTCTGAAGCGGGGATTCATGTGTGCAGTCAGTAAAATAAATTAGCACTGTACCAAATGGCTCCGAATTCGGGAAAACACAATGGCTGAAACACACACTTAGGTGAAAGGAGGCACAGCTATTGCACGGACTAAAAGGGAAAAAAAATGTAGTACCACTTCTAGCCAGATTTACAGCTTCTACAAAGGCTTGTAACTTTTTAGGCAAATGAGAAATGAATCAAAAGCCAGAAAATGGATCTCTTTCATTTGAGGCTCTGTTAAATTTTAATGGCAGTGCTAGATGTAATACAGACACCCTTACTTCACTAAATCAAAAGGAAAACACAAAATTGACTAACTTTTATCTTATAGAAGTTTAACTGTTGTGAGATTTTTATATTAAATGAAATAAGAAGAGAAGACTAATGAAAAGCTGGCGAACAAGATGGATGCTAGGAGCTCACCTTATTGAGCAAGGAAAGAAATGTTGCAAAAAAGGAATAAGAATTCCTTTTAACTAGTAAAACATATTGGTGTAAACAAGGCTGCACTAAATAAAACCCTCCAGTTGTCATGAGTTCAGTGATATAGACCCATGTTTATTCTCTTTCTGTCTAAGCATTTTAATATTACATAATTTTTATTGTTTATAGTAATTCTTCTTTCTTGGACGTGACGTGCATAGAGGATGAAAAGAGGAAAACAGAGAAAATGCACTGTGTTCTGCAACTGTCAGAATGATCTCCATAAATAATTTTTCTATATTCTCATATCCACAATTTTTTTGTTAATATCAGTTCTTAAAAATTAGCAGCACCTGTTTTTCAAAGTGGTGAATGAACTGTAGAGAATGAAACCTCATGCAAATGGAACCGTAAGCTGAAAACAACCAAGTAAAATTGAATGCACTTTCCATTGTGGAACACAGAAAATTTAAAGGCCTTGCTGCAATGTATGAATAGTACTGAGCACATAGAATACGTTAACGACAAATTAACTGGGCAACCATGGATGCAGGATAAAAATTGCCTCAAATCAAGGGTTGCAGCCTGCAGGAGCAGAGCAGCTAATCTGCATAAGCTCTCCCTACCTCCCGGTCCGGTTTGTACCTTTCTCTGGCTTGTCACCTTATTAGAGAGAAAAACATTTAAAAAGGGACTCCTGCAGGCTAGCTGATTTCTTGCTGAATCAGCCATCTTGCTACTGAATTGATTTCTACATCTTCCACCTCATGAAAGCTGGAAAATGCTTTTAATTGAACGTGCCCTTAATTTGCAGGAGATGCTGGTGCAGAAGAGAAAAGGCTGAGAAAGGCAACAAATGCATCCTGTACGTATATACAACAGCGATGGTGAGGTCCTTTAGATATTGGAAATTAATGGTTATTTAATATTTACCAAAAGTCAATGTATATACCATTAAATGTATATAACAGAAGCATAATTGCAGTGGCATTTTATCCTGAAAAATAAATGGAATCTAGTATAGGGGGAGGTAATGAATAGGGATGTGCTGTAAGTGTACACTGAATAAGGCCCTCTTGTTCCCATGCTCAGACACCAATGACACTGGAAATTGTTTTAACAGTAAGATCGCTAGTTTTCAAATTAATCTGCTGAAGTTTGAATACATGTATTTTCTTTGTGCTAGTAGGAGAAAGTTAATTTTTCTAACTGTTTTAATGGATTTTTTCAGCCAGAAATGATAGCCAAAACAGTCTTGTTTGAGTTTTTAAGTAAAAAACATGTACCAAAAATCTTTTCTCAGGTTGTACAAGATGTATAGGAGGTCTATTATTTATAGCCTTATGATAGTTGTGTGGAAGTCAGGAGTTTCCCTACATATCCAAAGCAATTTCTACTGGCAGAGCTGGTCTCCCATACTGTCCTAGCCCAAAGTTAATGTAGATTTTAACCAAGAAGTCCCGCAGTTTGGATTTATTACTACCAAAATTAACATCTTCCATCATTGTTTGGAAGTTTAGTATTCTTGGATGAAAGCATAGGTACTTATTCAGGAATGTACTGACCTCTGCAAAGTACTCTGGAAAGAAAAAAAAAAGATTGGGTAAGTGGTCAGTCCTACGGAATTAACATTTACCACATCTTAAATGCTTTGCGATGCAACATCATCTATTAAGACGAGCTCAGGGCGAGAAGCCAGGAGTTCCTAAGTTTTATTCCAGCCCCTGCTACCAGCCCACTGTGCAGCCTTGGGAAGGTTTGCAGCATGGGGGATAATGATTACTGAGCTTTGCCTCATTGACCTAAGCATTCATATTCCTTTCTTGCCTTTTCAGTTTTTATCCCAATCCGTAAGTTTACGAGGCAAGGACAGTACCTGACTTCATAAGCAAGCACTCTGGGAGGGATATAAATCTCCAGGCTTCAGGGCGTAAGCCAGCCTGTAACGCTAAACAAGGGAAACTTAGCTTCCAGGCAGATTATCTCCAAACTGCCAGCTGTAGTGTCTCTTTGTCTGAAGCAGCTGGTACTGACCACTCTTGGAGATAGGGTACTGGGAGAGATGGATCACTGGTTTGATCCAGTATGGCAATTCCCAGGCTCTTCTACAGTGCCAATTATATTACTGGCAGTCAATAACAATAATAAGATTACCGAGAGGAATTTAACTAATGAGATCAAATAAAGAATCAAAATTTGGTGGGGAAGGGAAGGTCGTCATATTGCCAGATGTCCAAAACATATTGAATCAAAGGAGTGTGTTTTTTTCCCGTGGTAATTTTAAATACAGCTTTTCAAAGTTTCTACTTTCGGAGTCTTCTAATGTAATTTTAGTGAGATCGGTGGTTGCATAAAATAAAGCTTGAGAAGGAGTGTGACATATAATTAATGGAAGTGAGGGAGAAGTGGGAGGAAGGAGTAGAAAGTTTGTGAAAGTTTGCAGGGTGGAAGCGTGCAGATTGGGAAGTGACGGATAACACTGAATTACATAAGAAGCCACAAACGAGGAGGCAGGAGAAAGAGGAAACCTTGCTGCACTGTCCTCAGAGTACATTTTACAGTGTGTTTCCCAACAACAGAGTCTGGGAATCAAAATGATGCCAACAGTTAGCGGCCAACACCTGAGAGCTGCAAAACACTGAATTCCCTCTGGTAGGAGCAGACATTCAGAGGTTGTGGGCACTAGAAAGATTTAAGCTTTGATTAGGGGCAATAGCTTTTGCTTCAATTCACTTTCCTAATAAATTCTGTTTGTGGAAAGGACAGGGAGCCCTGACTCTGCTGGAACTGCGTTAGTCCGTAGGTTAGAGTACTGTGATCCCAGATGGCTGAAGCAACGCCAGCTGGTAGCACTTGGACAAAGAGTTCAGTCTGATGAAACACAGCCTGACAGCTGGTATCAGATGCTGGAGAACTGTAAGTTTCACTGAACGTGTTGCTATTGGAGTCATGACAGAAATTTCAAGAGAAGAGAAAAAAATTAAATTTGAGAGACATTAGTAGGGGATCTCATCTGCATTGAAAGGAGAGCTCAACCATGCTTTGCTCATGTTGCCAGCTGAGGACTTGGCCTGCAGTTTCTAAAGCCCTGTTTACACTACCAAATAGTAGGAACTTAGTGTGATTTCTTGTTCAGAGGAACCACTGGCAGGTTCCACAAACAAGCCTGGACTTGAGGCCATTAGCTCGTTTGCTAAACACCAGATCCAATTGCATTACGGTATTTTGGCAATGGTCCCTTACTTGCTTTCAGTTGTAGTGCTGAAGGGACAAAAAGTCAGGATTCAAACTTTGTAAGGATTTGCAAATTAAAAACCAACATTTTTTACTGCACCTAAAGATTGACCAGAAGAATGGGGAGCCATATCATAAATGGCCTCCGCTGCATGGGGATGCAGCTGCATTTTGTGGCAGCAGAAATTTGGGCCTCCATCATATGTAGACTTGAATAAACTGCATTGTGGGTAACGAAACTTAGACATGTCTGTGAGATAAAAAGCAGCTTTGAAAGAAAAGTCTCTTGGCTCGACACAGGTAGAAAGACCTCACATTTGACTGCCCCTGTGCCCTGAGCATTAGCGCTTAGGGAGGAATCCAAGGTACCTTTGGGTTACTTTCTTTGCCCGCATGTGTCAGTAGTTTCTGGGTAGTTCACTCTTAGAGATCTTCATCCCAGTGCCAAGATTTCTGATTTTGGACAGATCTTCAAAAACTCTCTATCTTCCCTAAGCAGCCTATTGCATGTTTAAGCATATTGCATATGCACATGTGGGGCTGGGATTCTTCCGACCTTATTTTTGCAGTCTAAATGTTAGGCATCAAATCTAAGCTTGTCATCTGGGCTTTCTCAGTAGCTAGTGGAGAGATGAAAACATGATTGGGCTAGGTGGTATGAACTGTCATTGACAGATGCCAATTGCCCTCCTTTGGGTATAGAAAGAGAGTATAAATGGCCAGCACAGAGCAGATGTTAGTGTTTGGTTAGCTGATGTCTGGGCACATCAGTCCCGCTGTGTTTGAGATTTTAAGGCATATCTCTCTTGGCATGATTTGTTATCTAGGTTAGGTGTGTCCCCATTCATCACATCATTGCAGTGACTCCTGTTTGCCAATAACCAAGTCTTTCCTTGCCTTGTAGGAAAACCAGCATCTTCGGACTGAGAATATAGTGGCAGTTCTGAGCCCTGAGATAACTATGTCCTTTTGTGGATTTATCTCTAAATATCAAACAAAGAGGGCCTAGGAAGTCTTAGAGCAGATTAAAAGACTGGATGAAAAGGGAGGCATAAAAACAGGTGTCCGTGCTGATGCATCAGGCACCTCCCTGTCACACATAATATTCTTACATATAAACTCAGTTACAAAACTGTTAAAAAAAATGGAGCGTGTTGGGTTAAACTTGTCCAAGGACCAAACACCCATCCAGCCACTTTCTCACTCCTCCTCAATAGGACAGGAGGAGAAAACAGGATGAGAAAGCCCTTAGGCCAAGATAAAGACTGGGGGATCACTTAACAATTGCCATCATGGGCAAAACAGACTCAGGGAAAAAATGATTTAATTTGCAAATTAAAATAGATTGAGGTAGTGAGAAACAAAGGCAAACATTAAACCAACATCTTTCCTCCCCTCTTTCAAGCCCAGACTTCTCTCCTTTCCCCGAGGGTACAGGGCGGGTGGAGGGGGTTACAGTACACAGGGCTTCCTCTCTGCTG
>NW_010516909.1:0-18415 GCF_000687285.1 Phaethon lepturus | reverse complement strand
GTACACAGGGCTTCCTCTCTGCTGCTCTCTCCCTCTCCCACCTTTCCACTGCTCCTGTGCAGGTGTTCCCTGTGGGCTGCAGCCCTTCAGGAAAAACCTGGTCCTGCATGGGCTCTCCATGGGCTGCAGCTTCCTTTGGGGCACATCCATCTCCTGTGGCATGAGGTCCTTTGTGGTTCATGGTATGAATATCTGCTCCACCATGGTCCTCCATGAGTTGCAGGGAAATATCTGCCATGGAGCTCCTTCTCCTCCTGTGCACCTACACCCAGTATAGAGAGCAACAATGGAAAGACCTTCCACCTAGTAACTGTAAACATGCTTCTGTTTACCTGTTTGTCTTCCAAAATTTCCTTTTCTAAAGGTCTTTTCTAATTTATTCTTTCTTTCCTTTTTCATCTTTTCCATTTGGCCTCAAAAATAGAGTGGAAGACAAATGGCACACCATGAAAGAAGAAAAGCAGGCAACTTATAAAAATGAAAGCCTTCAAAAGCAAAGTGTTTTGTTTTGTTTTGTTTTACAGTTTTGCCTAAAAAGATAAAATAATAAAAAAATTAAACTTTTCTCAGAAAGGATTCTATATTCAAAAAGTTGTTTTCAATGTGTTATTATAAAGAAGCCAGCAAACCGGCCTTACAAAACAAAATAACAGATGATATTGGGGAACCTTTTATCTCCTCCTTTAAGAGTGTCATCAGACCAAAAGGGCAACCTCATTCTTCTTCCAGAGCTCTAAGGACAAAGATGCTTTAATTTTCCTTGATGGCATCTAAAAGCGGTGATATAGTATCCAAGAGCCAATCTTAGAAAAGCAACAGCAAAACGCTTTCTCTCTTTTCTATCTATATTTCATAATTACTCAGAATTACTCTAAGTCAATAATCAATGCCATTTATTCCAGTGAAAATTATTTAATGGTGTAGTGCCATCAAGTCATAGCTCATACAATGAGTTGCATGTATTTCCTCTTTCCCCTGTCCCTCTCATTGTTTGTCACATACACCTGCTGCGTAATGTTTCAAATTAAAAGGAGAAAATGAGGGCAGGAAGTGTGTTACTTTTCCATCAATTTATTAAAATCTGTATTTTCATTGGTGCTTTTAAATGCTGTCTCAATGGGAATAAAGAACTCTGGCATAATTTTTGTTCACTTAAAGAAATTAAATATTTATTACTTTATTTACTGAATGGAGTTATTTAACTGCATTTTCCTTATTTTCCACCTTTTTTCCTCTAGTGAAATCTGTCGTCTTTTTTTTTTTTTTTTTCTAGTTTTGCTAATCTACAGTGACTGTATGGGAACCCTTGTGTTACACTACATGATTTTATCAGCACAGAAGCCTAACTGAAAAAGCGGTAACCAAAAATGAGGTTCCAACACAGCAAATCTGCACTTGCAGAGCTCCTTTATTCAGTGCAATTAGAAGAGCCATCGTTTTTCTTTCCACTGCTTGGTGGTGGGGATCAAGCTGCCACTTGGAGAGATGCCAACGGCACGCACCATTGACTACCCTTCCAACAGATGCGCAATTTACCGAAGTACAGGACTGAATGAGGTGAAAATGGAAGCAAACGCCAAGCAGACCAAGAGAAATCAGCATTCACCTCTTGCATTGCTAAAGTCCTCAGCAGTGAAAGGTGGGAAGGATCCCCAGATCCGCCTGGGAAGGGGGCAGGAAGCATGGTGCTCTGGAAGTGCTTTATTTGGAGACAAGAGCAGACTGCAAGCAGCAGCAGGAAATTCAGCTTCAGGAGATTTATGAGCAGCGGTGTCCAGAAACCCAGTGAGGAGCCTCTTGAACTGCGGAGCTGTGTTAGGAGAAGCTTATTCCCTCCCTCTTCCCCAGCATGGGCACTCTGGGCAGGTGCTAGGACGTTCTGATGTCTCGCCTTGATTTATTTATTTGATGAAAAATAATGAAAGGGATGATCCTCAAGAGTCCTTGGAGATTCCATTAACTCTGCAAATTGAACATATTAATAAGTTGGTGATTATTTTGAAACGAAGTAGAGAAAGTGAAAGGAAAAATGCTTGTAGGAAGGGCCTGTTTAATGCGCAGAGATTTTAAAGTGTAGGTAATATTTCAAGTGTATCAAAATACAGTAAAAAGACCAGGGGTTAATTATACTGGCATGATAGTTGGAACCACATTATTATAATTCTCTTGGAAAGCACTGTTGAGCATATGGAGTGAATGAGGGGCCTATGTGTGCATAATAAGTTCTGTATGGCGATAAGGTGAAGGAGCAAGAGCTCTCTTGTGTGTAAGAGGCACTAAATAAGGGGAAGAAAATGATTTAACTGCTTGATGGACTAACTTTGTATGTAGCAACACATTCAAGGTGCCCTATCCTTTAAGCAGCAACATACATAAATTCACTCATTGCCATGATTCATCTTCATTTCACACAGCAAATACTGCTGCAAATAGTCTACAGAGCACATGCTGGAGAGTTGGCCGTTCATAGACGTGCTCACGTTGCATCAGGAACTTGATATTTTGTGCTGTGCAGAACTGTTAAGCATTTGCAAGTTTTACAAGTTACACGTTTTCTTTCCTGCTATTTCATTTTTCCGTTGTTATTTCTGAATAGATTTTGGTGTTTCCTGTTTTCAAGTCACTGGAGTTTTTATGTAGGGATCCGACTGCCTCTTAGAGGATCATCTCAGTAATGGAGAGCAAGAGAATACAAAAGACCTCCTTGAAGATACTCCTCAATTCCAAAAGATTCTGCTGGTGGCTAATCACTGACCTAACTGTTGATGTTGTCTAGGTATCAGCAGTTATAATAATACATTATTATTTTGTGTAAATAGGTCATTACACTTAGAGTTATAGCTACTGCATCATATCAGTACTGAAATAGGATGTCCGCTGGAAACACTATAATGAATTCAGCAACAGATGGGAAAATAAATTAGAGACTAGAAAATAAGGGGGTAAATAAATTCAACCTGTTCAGCTAGATGAAGAGAAGGATGAAAAGTAACTTGATCACAATGTATACGTACTTATGCTTGGAAACTGAAAATAATTAGGCAAGGGCATTTCAGCCTTACTGACAAATGTATATTTATCTAACCTCAACTTTCAGCCAGTGTCTGGAAGCCATTCCTTGTACAAGTCAGAAGCTTTCCAGTGATTGGAAGATGAAGTTAAACAAATTCAATCTCAAAGTAAGAAGCAATTTCTTAACAGAGAAAGTAATTAAAGATCAGAACATGCTGTTGCTTCACATGAAGATGGTGAATTCACCGTTAGATTACATACTGTTGTAAAACAGGGACACATTAATCCAGCTTCTGAAAGAAATTGTACAGCCTGTGGGAAATGTTGAAGAGAGAGGATTGGCTCTGTAATGGATTCCTTGTTATTGCAAGAATACAAGGCATTAATGCAAACTTTAGCCTGTCCTGTGCCTCTGAAATGCTTTCATCTTACTCAGGTTCTCAGGCTCAAGTAGACAGGGGTAAGAGGATGAAACTCAGTGGCTTCAGAGTATTGAGGTAAGAATGCATCTCTCTGGACTTGCACACAGTGAAATGACGGATGTGAGAGGTCTTGTAACAGCTTTACAAAGAACCCCATTATTCCTGAGCCTTTGCACAAGCCTCATGGTACACTGCTCCAGCAGGCCCACCGCTGGTGGTGTTGCCAGATATCACCTGGACCTTCCAGGTAGAATTGCATTCTGGAGTGCCTAAGTTTGTACCAGTTTTGCATGTAATTAGGAGACCTACTGTTCTTCTTTACCCTGTCCACTAACGAGCATTGCATGGGTGTCCAGCCAGAAACATGCACCCTTGGGGATCAGGGGGGCACATTTTCCTAAACATGAAGACAAAGACAAAAATGAAAGCAAGGGGTTGTGGAGAGGAAGCTGAAGTTTGTTCTGTTGTAACAACTAGAGGCCAAACGGGAGGCACTGTTACACACAGTGAGACTAGTGCTTGGATAAACAAAGGAAATGGGGGAAGAAAACAGATGTGAAGTGCCTCTCCCAAGATCACACAGACGGCCAGCTGGGATTTTAGCTGACCAGCTGGGGCTCTCCCTCTAAGTCCAGAGCCTACGCATCCACCAGCATCCACTCTGTTGCAAGCCATTGCATTGAAGTATATTTATAGTTATGGTTCTTGCAAAGAGAAGTAGTCGAGAAGAAAATTTCATTGTTTGCATCAGTTAGTTTCCATACCTGCATAAAACAATTAGAGGCCTCAGGAGAGGTATCCTGACCATTATTAATTCACAGTAGTGATGCAGTGATGACCTAAACACAGGGAAATAATTTATAGTATTTGTTCATATTAAAATTTTGCCCTCCCTCCTCCCTCTCTGCAGCATCTTTTGTTTGGCTCTCAGTGTAAATAATTGGTGCTGTTGTCTAAAGCATATACCCTGTTTATTGGGTAAGAGTATAAAGCAAGTCTCCAGATGTCGGATCAGGACCTCCTTGTCCTTCTCCCTCCCTTGTTAGTGAAAACATTGAAAAAAAGGCAATACTAACAAAAGAATAATCCAGCAGAGAGCTTGTGATCAGTGATCTTCTGTACACCCCTACGGTACAGCCCTCCTCTTGCACACCCCTACTCTAAGCCACACACAGGAACATTTGTAACACGTGTCCCTAGCCAAGGGTAGCGACTGGCAGGTACTCCCAATGTGCTGTAATGGGCTACAGCTCTCTGGAAAAGTGAGATTTCATCTTCACAGCTAAGCTGAGCCAAAGCAAGAGCTGGAATCAGAAATGCTGTCAGCCACTCTGAACTCCTCTGCTTTGGCATGGTAACACACTAACTCCAGGTATTGTGAAAATATTACTTTTAAGTAGAGAAGCTTGGTAAGCTGGCTAGGGTAACAAGCAATGTGACACTGTCTTGCTGTCTCTTGTCATTATTATTTTATAAACCCCATTTTAGAGAGCCAGAAAAACATCTTTAGCCTAAACTATGAATATTCTTCTATACTCTCCTATTCAGCACCCAGGCCTTAAGGACAGTCAGTTCCTTAGCTTTCCAGTGTACATTTTAAGTTTACTGTTCGTCTTGAGTAAGGAGCCTCCATAACCACACAAAACCCAGCCAGAGTTTGATCTATATGACCACCTTTCTCTGAGACAGAAGAAAGAAGAGGGAATTTTAAGGAAGTAAATTTTTCAGCCTATATTGAAATATTAATCTATAGCTTCTTGGTTCTCACTTAGTTTGATACAAAAATGCACCTAAAGAAAAGAACTCTTCTTCCTAGAAGCAACGAGGGCAGTCGTAGCTGCAGCAGCATGGGAAGGGGACCCCAGGAGCCGCCCGGGTCGCTCCGGCTTTGCTTTGCCCCGGCGGGCTGGGCTGGGCTGCACTGAGCTGGGTTGATGTGAGCTTTGTCATGCCCGACCCCTGCCCACCTGCTGCCCACCCACCGCATTGCAAGGGCCTGACGGGAACTCTGGAAAAGGTATTAATAGGCTATCTTGGAGCAAGGGTCAACAGAGGAGCGTACATACTTCTTAAATTAGTGTGCTATATTTACAGCAAGAGTTGCAAGTTTCACTCACTGGAAGCCTCTTGAAATGTGGCCTCTATGCCCATGACAAATCATTATTTCTTTCCCTGAAATTATAAGCATGGACAACCGCAGTAATGAGTTATCAGACATCTTGAATGGGGATTATTTCTGTGTTTCTTTTTAAGGATGTGGTGTAAAACCCTGACTGATCTCAGTAGGAGATTAGATAGAACAATGCAAAATATCCTAAAAATTCCAAATAAAGTCATCCCTCAGTCATGAATAAGCACATGAGCATGCCTAAGAGAGCAATTATTTTTTTCATACATGTGATGGAAATACATTGTGTTAAATGAAACGAGTGGAAATAAATGTAGATAATGAGAATTCAGCATGGGAGTAATTTCAAACTTCTATTTTCCAGATTCCCACAAAAGCAAAAGTCTTCTAATCCTACTCTATTTTAACATCTAAGAATGAATACTAGAACCTCAATGGACCTTGTGGGTTTAAAATTAGCTAGAAGAGCGCAGGCTCTGCTCTTCATGCCACATCCAAACTGGCAAACACTACTGCTTCCACGCTGGGTGAGTAGCATGATGGTAAAAATACCATGAGCATAGACATTTGCGTGTGAAGAGATACTGTAGCTACATTTTTGCAGATAAAACCTCAGTATCACTCTTCTATACCTGTTCCATAACCAACTCTTTATGTTTCTAGACACATAAATAAGTTTTTTTAGCTCATGAGGGAAAACTGCCACTTTTGGATCATGAGGAGAAAATAGTTTACTTGAGACAGTCTTTGACCACAGTTAAAGTGTAGATAAAGGAGAATAAATTAAAATTAAGACAAAATGGTAGACAACTTTCAGGTTGGAAAAATTGAACTCTTTTTATTTTTACAGAGGTGAGCTGTCACTGGAATTTCATAAAATAACTTCTCAGTTCTCCAGCTTTCTCCATCTGGGCGTCTCAAACTTTGTCCATTTTATGGTGCCGAAAGATAATAATGCCATCATTTCAACAGATGGTAAATTAAGCTCCAGAAACCCAGACAAGGTTTGACTTTTCAGTCTTTGGCAGGATCTGGAAACAGAAATATATAGTGCCCTTATATGTAATTTCCTGCTTCTATAGCTTGGCCTATCTCCATATAAACCAAGAGAAAACCACCCCAAATTTCTTCCCGCTAAGGAATATGCATGAGCTTATCTGAGAGCAGACTGCACTACTATTCTTTTTATAAGAAATAGCTCAGGCCACACCTAAATACCAAGCAATGAACATTTGTGGCATTTGAGCAATTAATTTCCCAGACAACATTTCTGACGACGAATGGCAGAGGATGTTCTGGGGGGGGTTCTTCTCCATCTCTTCTTCACCCGCCCCCCGCCCCCGCTGTTGGTCTTGCTGCTGTGTCTTTATCATACTTTGTACGATGGCATGTCTACTTTGGGAAATGATGATTCCAGTGTGGGTGGATGGAAAGAGATCTGCCAGAGGGTGCAAATTTCAAATTGCTGCCACGGATACACCCTCTGTGCTGTCTTCTCAAGATACCAGAAAAAGTCTCTAAGGAATGCCTGAGGCTTGACTCTCGGCATAAAGACAGACTTCTGCACCACGCGTTTTTCTTTCAATATTAAGGAAACAGGCAGCGTAAATAGAGCTAATGAATTCAAATTGACTTAATCACTTATTCATAGAGGAGGCCATTATGAAATCCTTACTGGAAGTGGTGAAATATTTGTGTATTTATCCTGCCGATCCCATTATTGGTCTCAGAAAATTGTTTAAAATGGTGCTTCCAAGTCAATGTGACTCACCATTGGTGATCTTTACACTGAAGTCAGACTACATAATTTTAAAATATTGATAACCACAGTGTGTAAGAACTATTCCAAAGTAGGGTGTAATGCTTACCACTGTAAATGTGAGACTTTGCTATGCAAAACACATGAGAAATGGAAACACCAGGGAAGTAAAAAATTTGTGTCTAAAATAATGCTAGTAATGGTGACATACCATATCTACCCCAGCAAATATCATGCTTTTCTCAGACAAGAGGAGTGTCTGTCTCTAGCTGGGTAAACTGATTACTCAGTTTCTGGTTCCCTGCATATATGTCCTTATTAAAAGGAAGTGCAGAAGTTCAGCTGGATATGTGCTGTGGCTTGTGCTCTGACTCTGTTTTGGGAGGGGAGTAGAGAGAGGGAGCTGATGCAAGGAGGAAAATGAAGATTTCAGAGACAGAATATTTATGGTAAATTTTTAACTCATTACCTGCTTAGGAAATGTTTTGCTTATATAAATAATAATAAAAAAAATTTACATCCCCGTTTAAAGTCTTTATTCCTTCAGTGTGGTATAGTACAGACTCCCAAGTGGATGTTTCACTGGAGTTCTCAGTAACTTACAAAACCTGTGTGTTTTTAATGTTTTGTATATGAAAGCTGTTGGGTGATGTAACTGCTTCATCCTCCTTGAATTCAGTAGGTCTAGTCTGCTTCTCATTAGTTGGTATATGTGTGGGTCACCTAATACAGTACTTATAAGGAAACTCAGCTAACTCACAATTTCTGTTCATCAGAGAAAGATGTAAACAGCAAGGGAATAAGCAGTTCTGTCTGCTTATCCTGAACTCTGTTGCACACCCAGGCTATGTCACTTAGCCCCATCAACATTCTTTTCCATGAATACTAACTTATGTCATCCCTTTCTCCCAACAGGCACACTTAATCACTGCATACACATAATGATTAGAAATCATGGACTGGATAACAACATAGGATGGAGTTGCTTCCACAGATTACTGTTTGGGGTAGTGCACACTGCTCTAAGTCAGTGAATTTATGTGATATAGAAGGAAAAAAAAGTGAATACATGTTATATGTCAATGATTTAAAAATAGCATTATTCTTTTGTGAGGAAATCATAGAAATGAGATTCATCGAAGCTTAGGCATCAGTGCTCTATGTTTATTAGCTGAATTAGTGCTATATGCTGGTTACTGAGAGAGAGGGAGAAGTTATATTATTTTCTTTCCTGAAGAACCTAAGGTCTTCTGATATCAGGACACTTTCAAGGCTATGCTAGACTCCAGGAAATCTCAAACAAGTGTAAAATCCATATTCATGTAAATATGGTGTTCCCCTCCCAAAGAAAATAACCAGAGATTCTTCTGATACTGAGACTGGTATTATGTGAACAATGTATGAGGCAACTGCATGGAGTCTTAACGTCTTACTGACAGTTCTTTTTGCTTTACTCCTTTGACATAGACATATTTATGCATCTATAAGTTCTTACACAGTTTAAAAAAACACCAACCCCCAAAAAAGAAAACTAGAGTGATGTGACTTATGCAGTTACAATCACAACTTTGTTACAGTTTTTACTGGGGTAACTGTGGCTATGGAGTGGTGTCCTCATTAAACCTGGTTGTACAGTTGAAGATGGTGCTGTTAATAGACTCTTCCCAGTGGAAGTATTACGTCAGACGGTCAGACCATTTAGCTCCTACAGGCCATTTAGCTCCTATTCTCATTGTCCCTGGAAAAGAGGCACAAATCTTTGAAAAATTAGAATTGCCTATGGCTTATATTAGTTTAAAAAAAAAAAAGTTAAAAAATAATAGCTGTGCAAGCGTATCTTTTGAGGTGTGGTCAAGCCTAATATAGGTATGTGAGTTATTGGTAGCAGAATGGAAAAGGAAAAAAAAAGGATAAGCAGACAACTGATGGGATGTTGAATGTTTTAAGTGATTACTTATTTGTGAGTTTGTATTAGTGATGAGGTATGATCTTATCAACATTATCTCAGTATTAACAAAGTTGTGCATGTGTAGAAGGAATATCATAGAATCATAGAGTAGTTTGGGTTAGAAAAGACCTTTAAAGTTCATCTAGTCCACCCCTCCCTGCAATGAGCAGCGGCATCTTCAACTAACCTTCAACCAACCTGACCTGGGATGTTTCCAGGGATGGGGCATCACACCTTTCTGGGAAACTTGTTCCACTGTTTCACCACCCTTGTTGTAAGAAATATCTACCTTATATCTGGTATAAATGTACCTCTTTTAGTTTAAAAGCATTGTCCTACCACTACAGGATCTGCTAAAAAGTCTGTCCCCATCTTTCCTGGAAGCCCCCTTGAAGTACTGGAAGGCTGCAAGAAGGTCTCCCCAGAGCCTTCTCTTCTCCAGGCTGAACAACCCCAACTCTCTGTCTATCCTCACAGCAGAGGTGTTCCATCCCTCTGATCATTGTTGTAGCCTCTTCTGGACCTGCCTCAACAGGTCCATGTCTTTCCTGTGCTGAGGGCTCCAAGAGCTGGATGCAGGACTCCAGGTGGGATCTCACCAGAACAGAGTAGAGGGGCAGAATCCCCTCCCTCGACCTGCTGGCCACGCTGCTTTGGTGCAGCCCAGGATACAATTGTCCTTCTGGGCTGCGAGCGTACATTGCCGGCTTATGTCCAGGTTTTCACCCACCAGTACCCCCAAGTGTTTCTTGGCAGGGCTGCTCTCAGTCCCTTCCCCGCCAGCCTGTATTGATACGGGGGGCTGCCCCGACCCAGATGCAGGACCCTGCACTTGGCGTTGTTGAACTTCCTGAGGTTCACACAGGCCCATTCCTTGAGCTTGTCCAGGTCCCTCTGGATGGCATCCCATTAATATATCTGTTCAGAATATATCTGTGCATCATGTATACCTTTCACTTTATGTGCCCATGTAATATATATGTAGATAAAGATGTACAGAGTATGGTATCTCATTTAATATATGATGACCTACAGGTTTGTGAATATGTAAATCTATGTCTGTATACATATACATATGCATATTTATATACATGCAGCAAGAAAAAGACATGTATATTTAAGCCATTAAAATCAGATCTGTCAGTGTCAGTGATACAACACAGCTGTTTTAAAGTGGTTAGCTCACCACTTACCTATTAGAGCCAGGAACAATATCATTAGGGACATTATTATTGTATTATACTAGCTCTAGAGTTTCCAAGTAAGAAAAAAAGGGAAAAAGTGGGTACTGTTTAGGAATGACAGATTGTATTATGGTTTTTAAACATGACAGACTGAACCTGAATTCTCCATGAAATGAGGAGGCAAAGATATTGACTCTTCAGCATCCCAGTACAAACATCTGTAAAATATTTGTTTTCTGGAAAGTATTTGTGGTCTTCACTGAATAGCCTGCTGTTGAAAGTGTCCTGCTCCTCTTGCATGGGGATGCATGAACCATGAAAGCAGCCTGCTGCAATGTTGATTCTTTGGCATGTAGAAGCTCTCACCTTGATAGACCCAAATTTCAATATTTTGGCACATGTCTAAGTAAACAAGCAAGCCTGTGTGTAGACCATTTTAACAAAACCACGGGACCTTAGGAAAGGCAAATGGGGAATTCATATGTGTTTGGAGCTTTTCTGAGGGACTTCAGTAGGTATTTGTGTATTTTCTTACTTTAGAAAGTAACTGACAGCAAATCAGATAATCCAAAATCTATGGAGTTAAAACTAATCTGCTGCATAAAATATTTACTGTTGACACAAGAGAACAGAACTTCTTCGAGCAGTCACCTGAGTTTTGGATCACTAAGCTTTACTACATATCCCTGAATCTTAACTTAGTGAACCACCTGCTTATGAGAACCTTAACCACAGTAAAATGTAAACCTGGAAGGAGCAATATGTCAAAGCATTTTTGAACCCTCATGTTCAGAAGCTTTTGAATAATTAGGTTGTCTCAAATTCTCCTTACTGAGTCTGAAATAAGTATAATACTCCAGTATTCTGATAAAATCAAACATATATAATTGCATATGTTCTAACAATTACAAGTAATTCAGCCACCACAAGTTGGCAAATTATTGCTTATCAGACATCCACAGTACATGAGTCTATGTGAGCTGCTTGCCTTGTGCCTGCTGCACTTGTCAAATAAAATCCATTAGCATAAACTTCCTCTTTGGTTCCACTTTGTTTTTGCAAGGACGAGAAGCATGCAGATGAGCCATTATTGTAACTCAGATGACAAGTGGTAACTTGTTAAGTTATGACAACTGGATCGCTCACAATGGCTTGAAGACATCCCAGATATGTCTCTAACAAATCCTTTTATACTACAAAATTATATTTAAATCTTTTTTTTTTTTCAGTAGAGAATTATCTTGCTGAAATTGTAATCTTCTTCCAGTGAGAAAGAAAGAAGGATTTTGAACCTGTTGATGGAAGCATGCTAATTATTGCTTTTTCTGTTTCATATGAAAGCAGACCTTCTGAGAATGCTTAAGAAAAAAAGATTCAGAAAATTTAGTGAAATTTCACAGTCCCAGTCAAAACTTCCCCTCATAACGTATGTTACAGCAAACTATTAGGTGAGATGTTCAGGACTGCGGTACAGAGTTCCTTGCTACGGCTGAAATCCAGTGATACAGCCGCAAGTTACACAAGTAAGAGTTAGACATAGCACATTAAATTCTTCTTGCATTAGACAGCTACAGGCACTGACCTAAAGAATTTTCTTCTCCGTGGAGACATCTTCATTGAAAGAGTGGCAGAAGTAAAGTATTGCAAGAATGTCAGCTAGCTGCTAAGTAAGACTTTGCCTTGATACTGAAGCTGTCTGTCATAGAACAAGATATTCCACAATGGCATAGCCTGGTGTACAAGTATTTGCCAGAGCGCCGAGTCCAACAGGAGGCCCAGTGTCCTCACCCCTCTGGCATGCTCAGCTCTGATACCATGCAGCTGTGTCACACTGGAAAAAAAGTTAAGTGTGAGAAAGGGCTATGAGGAGCTTTATCTGGAGCCACTCCACCTTGGCTCAGGAGCTGCACAGCCCTCACCTTGGTCCTTGTTTGAGGAATGGTGGAGGTGTGTTGTGCCCAGTTGTGTTCCTTGCTGATTTTGACCTGGCCTTGCTCACTTGTCTTCCTGGCTTAATTGTGGACCGGTCCTGCCACTACAGATTTGCCTGGACATCACTGGGCTCTCAGCTGACCAGGGTTACTGTGATAGCCCTGTTCTGCTCCTCTTGTTTCAGGGTGTGAGAGGGGGCTCAAGTCAGTGACTATCCTACCCAGTTGGCCTCACTGTCCTCCCAGGCTTCCGGTGCCTCTGTTCTTGCAGGGAAGCCCCACTCCTACTGCTCTTTGACAGTACTGTCTTTTGGACTAAAAATCATTTTTATTCTGCTCTGCACTGTGAACAGAATAATTGTTCTGGAATAAAGTCACTGTGATGGCCAATTTCTTCATGTAGACCAGACCTAAATGGGTTTCCTAGTTTTAGGATTGGAGATCGATGGAGGTCACCATCCATAACCTGGAAAATCCTTTGCAGTGTAGAAATGACGTGTAGAGAATTAGCAATAGAGTTGTGCGAAGCATTTGCAATGAAGCCAGACAACAAAAAAATTACCTCTTTGGGGTTTTCATTATGAAGCCAAAAAAATAGGCCTGTGTTGCCAAGAGTGTTCCTAGTGTTTGCGGGCATTATGGGTCAACCTTGCCACCTTGTGTTTTGCCTTGCAAGTCAAACAGTGTTTGCAATTTCTTGTGGCTTTTATGCAACGTCAGATATAATGTGTTTTTACTACATTGTGCTTTGCATTGCTGAACAGATTTCAAGCAAGCACTGAGAGAGAGAAAGTGAGTTTAAGGAGCTTGAAATTGAAGGAAAAATTGGCAAGAGTCTCAGTGAAGAAATATCAGAATATTTCTCATAAAAGGCACAAAAAGCAGTGAGTATTTTATCAAAGACAGTGAGCAGGATAGCTCAGGTGACTACTAGTATGTTCTCTGATACCAGTGAGAGCAGAATAATGGAAAGGGTTATATGGAATTCAATTAATAAAGAATCGAAGGATCAGAATGCCAGCCAACATGCTCTAATGGAAAATAGATCTTGTCACAAAAACCTGAATTCATTCTTTGATGAGATTACAAGTTTGGTTGACAAAAAACCTGTGTAGACATAATGTGCTTAGAGTTATGCCAGGATTTTTGACTTCCTGGGGTAAAAGAAATATAGCATTGAATTATGTCATGAAGGCACACTTTAAATGAATTCATAATTGGTTGACATTTGAAAAAGTAACTTTCTATGGCAAACCATCAACAAAGAGAGAATTACAGGCAGAATTCTGCCAGGATCAGTGTCAGACCTAGTTCTGTGGAACAACTTTGTCAATGATTTTAAATATACAGTTACTAATGATAAAGTTTTCCACAAAGATTAGTGGAATAATAAGTAACAATGAGAACAAGGCATTCGAACAGAGATATCTGCTCTGCAAGACCCATGGTTCTGATTAGCTCATTGAAAGGAAGACACAAGGTGGGTTGATTCTGTTGCAAAAAAATCTTCATGGGAAGAAGATGATAAATCCTAAAAGACAGTTTAATCTGGGAAAGGAGGGTAAAACAAAAATCAATGATAGAAAATTTTAAGTCAAGCAAATTCAAATTAGAAAACTTAGGCAGAGACTTTCAGTAGTCAGTTGTTTACCATTGAAAGAAAAATTGCCAAGAGAAGTATGTTAGTCAAATACCTCTTCCTGGATTAAGTGTAGAAGTAATCCAATGTAGCTTGTAATGTATAGAAAATCAGAAAAGATGTTCTAATGTTTCCATAAACACAATAAATCTCAGAAGGCTGATCAATCATACCTAAAATTATATCACTTAAAAAATTTCAGATGTGTTCTGAAACTCCACTGTGTAGATGGCAGATCAGGTCTAAAGGTTTCATATTTTCCTCTCCCTGCGCAACCTTCTCCATGGACAGAAGCGGTCGCCCTTGGAGATGAGAATGAACAGCTGGGATGGATGGACAAAAACCCTTTTAGTCAGGTCTTGTGCCAAAAGAATGGAAACATAACCTAAAACTGTTCACAGGCATTCTTTACCACCCTTAATAGGATTTACATTATATTTCTCTGTGCTTGGTCATGCAAATGATTTTTACTGGCAGAAGTCTGTGAGCTCCTTTACCTAGAGCCACAGCTCAGGGCATTTGACAGGAGTTAATGATCTTTAGATCAAAATCTCAGCTAACGAATCAAAGTAGTATGTAACTAATCTGATATATTTTGACTCAAAAAGATCATGAATTTGCAAATAGTTATGGATGAGCTTAACTTCACATATGCATTTCCAGGTCTTTCAACAATGATAGAATTGCATAAATCTAAGTGTGATAATAAATTCCATCATTAAAATCTCAGAGAGTATCAGGATCCATGATGAGATGGGACCTAGTAAAAATATACAAATAAACAACAACATAGTAATAAATTAACCTGATGAAATGCCTGTAGACTTTTGTGGAGCATTGGGGGACATACCATTGGCAGTATTATTTTCTGCAAGCTGATCATTTAGCATTAAGGCTAAGATGAACACTCCGTTGTTGTAGACAGCATCCAATTAGAAAGTTCCATTCTTTACTGTGATATTAGAAACACAGTTTATGCAGTAGATGCCCAAATTATAATTTTTAGCAGGGAGACACCAAATTCCAGTCAGCAGCTACCTTGCAGGGTTTTGCAAAGATTGACTATGTTGCACAATATCTTCTACTTTTAAATTGCATTTTCCCTGTTGTGTCTGATTTTCATAAGATCTCCCACAATTAAAGAATACAGATCTATTGTCTGGGTATTTATTCTCTATTACAACTTCTGTCACTTAAAGAAGCCATTGTATTCATAAAAAACACTGAAGAATGCAATCTTTGGTCTTTCCATGCATTTTAGGAAAGCCTGATAGTCATAGAGGGCCTGGTACATACGCTGCAAAAAACTGCCTCCAAGGGTTCCCTCCTAAATTCCTGTGCCAACACATGCTGATAGTAGGGTGCAGAAGACCATATGAGTCTTTTAAACAGCTAGGGAAACAGCTGGCTCTGCTCTGCAAGAAAAAAGATGCAAATTTGGAGAACTGGTAGGGTGGCATGATTCCTAATGGATGGTCTGAAATTGTATCTGGGTTAGAAGAAAGGTAAAACAGAGCCAAGCATTTCCAAAGCCTACCAGAAGCTGAAACCACAGAAATATTAGGTTGGTTGTACTGGTACAGATCAAAGGCTCACTTAATCCCATGTCCTGCCCTAGTCTCAGAAAAAAGAGTGCCATCCTGGCCATTGACTGCAGGCACCTCCGTGTCTGTGGCACACAGCCTCTTTGTTGGGGACTGCTCTAGTTGCTGCAGCTCTCTATGCAGCAGCTGAGCTCCTGTGGCTGTGTTGTCAGGGAGCCACGGGATGCTTCATGAGTGTCTCCAGGGCGTGGACACTAAAATATACAGGGTAAACCAAGCCAGGATGTAGCACTTGAACCTAGCTTGTACTTGGAGAGGCTGTTAAATACAGGGGCAGAGGAATGTTGGTCAAGAGCACCCTGCAGAATATACAGAAAGTTTTAAAGGCTTAGTAATTTTCTGGCCAGAGGGGTTTTCCTTAGGACGTTGGTGCTGGAAGCAGTACCCAGCTGTCCCCAGGGACCATCTTGCATGCAAAGCCTCTGTAGTGCCAGGCTGGTAGCAAGTGTTCAAAGCATGTCAGAGCATGGCTGCTTGGAAAGCAGAGTAGACTCTAGCCTTGGCACTGTGTGTCCATATGAACCTCCTTGTCTCAGACCAGAGATGGGCTGTATAGGAACTTGTCATGACAGAGAGAGGACGCAAGCAACCATCTCATGTTTGGACAATTAAGACTGTGAAGTTGCCCATAGGCTGAATTTTACAAGAGCAGATATCCTGACTTATACTAACACTTTCCTTATCATCAACTGCACTAGAGGGAGTGGGTTTCTGATTTTCAGAGAATGCAGAGCTTATTCCAAAGGTCAAAAAAATATGGGCTTTATTTATGGGTACCCATGTATTGTACTTCTAGGCTTGTAAACAACATAACAAAAGTGATCAGTTACAGCTTGTAAACTAGAATAATTATAACAAAATGACTACAAACATGCCTGAGGAAGAGTAAGAACAAGTACAAGAACAAAAAAAGAGTAAGAATAAGAATAAGAATAAGAATAAGAATAAGAATAAGAATAAGAATAAGAATAAGAATAAGAATAATCATGAGCCTACCTAAATCTGCCTGTTAATATTCTCCTAGCTTCTGTCTACTCTAAAATTTGTGGAATATCTTGGACCCATTGTAGTTTGTCTGTTTAGTTACCCTCAATAGATCTTTCTTCCAAGTACTTGTTCAGTTTCCTCTTGAAATCCTGTAAGCTACTTGCATCCACAGCACTCTTCAGCAAGGAGTCTGACCCTCCACATGGGCCTGCTACATGTGGAGCAAAGAGCTGACACCCAGGGCTTCCTTAAATGAAGGAAGAAGGAAACCACTCAAAAATTGACAGTATCTGGAACTACTCATGCATGACTCATTTGAAATTTAATGACTTGAGTAGTTCTGTTCCTTTTGTTTATATGTATATATTAGAAGACCAAGATGAATGATTCCTAGTAGGCAATGTAGCATTCATGGCAACACTGTGACTTCCTTCATTTGGTGGACTGCCTTAATTATAAAACTTCATGAAGTGAATTATGCCTGAAGGTGTTCCAGCACCTTACAGCCATCTTCACATTCAGCACCATCGATGGACTTTAAGTTTTTTTAATCACAGGGTGCTGTTTACAGACAATTATGTCACCCTTTCACCTGCTTTTACTTGTCTCGGCCTGCTACACAGATATGCAGCGTCAACAAGAAATATTGATAGAAACCTTGGTTTTAAATGTTTTTGAAACTTTGTTGAGCACTTTTTTGTATTACAACTATGTAATTATTTTCCTTCTGCTATCAGTGATGAAAATGTATTAAAATAAAATTTAAAAAGATTGGCTTTGAAATTCTTGAAAGCTAGATAAGGACTTTGACACAGCACCTGTAGAAGTTAAGTTAATTTTTCTTTATTAATTTTTAAGCAAGAGACAATTTCCTTCTGGGATACATGAGGACACTATCTTCAAGACCTTGAAAAAAATTGAATGTTAGGTCTCATTAGTACTGTCAGGCAGCAAGATAATGATTTGAGAAGTGGCTCATGAATGGGACTCTTTTTAAAGTAATTCCTTTGTTTCATATTTTAAAGGTTATTCTGAAGAAAGAAAATGTGCAAACTCTGTCTTTCACAAAATGTATCAATATTAGAATAGGAGACTGCTTTGCAATTTAAACTAGAATAATTGGTCTGCCAGCCCAAGAGGCCGTAGTAGAGACCTGGTCTCAGCTCAACTTTTATTGAATCCTGGTTTCTTAGCTGGAAAGGGGACCTCAAATCCAATATTGATTGCAGTCCAATAACCTTTGGACACCCAAAAGCTCTTCAGGTCAGCGATACAGTATATTATTGGAGTAGAACGAACGAGTCAGCACAGAGAGGAAGTGTTCCCTCTCCTTCTGTCACTGCTGCTCTGCTCGGTTCTGTCTTGAGACAGTGGGGAAATGAGCCCTTCCATTTTAAGCGTAACTCGTCCAGATACATCATGATAAAAGCAGGAACAAAATGATTGTTTGCTCTTCTGAAAAATTTGGCAAATTTTTCTTTTTATCACAGAATCACAGAATCACTAAGGTTGAAAAGGACCTTCAAGATCATCAAGTCTAACCATTAATCCAGCACCACCATGTCCCCTAAACCATGTCTTGAAGTGCCACATCCACACGTTTTTTGAACACTTCCAGAGATGGCGACTCCACCACCTCCCTGGGCAGCCTGTTCCAATGCCTGACCACCTTCTTGGTGAAGAAATTTTTCCTAATATCCAATCTAAACCTCCCCTGGCGCAACTTGAGACCATTTCCTCTTGTCCTATCGCTAGTTGTTTGGGAGGAGACCAACACCCTCGTTGCCATAACCTCCTTTCA
>NW_010516908.1:0-8679 GCF_000687285.1 Phaethon lepturus | reverse complement strand
AAGAGCGCTCTCGTGTTTCTGCCCGTCTCCCCCAAAACGTGGCTCCGCGGTCGCTTCGCGGAAAAGGCTGATGGAAGCAGGTCCGGTACTGCCTCGGAGCCGAGTAGAACGTTCGCGGGGAAGTAAAAAGAACCCGAACCCATAGACTGGAGGACGACTTCGGGTTTGTGTCTTGACAGATTATTTTTTAAGCGCCCGTTTCCTCAGGTGCAGCTTGTGGGTCTCTAGGAGAGCTCAGGCGTTCAGACGGGGAGGACTGCTGCAGCTGCCAAGCCTTCTGCGGGGGATGGGAAGCCTGAATAGGCAGATTGGCAGGAAAATTATGCAAAACAGAACTTTCATGCAGCCTAAGACTTTTTTTTTTTTTCCCCCTGAGCCCTAAGGTGTTAACAAAACAAACGATTACTGTACAACATTTTCAGTGAAAACAGCAGCATTAGGTTGCTTATTGAGAAACAATGTGAAACTAAATCCCTCATTTCTCATGCAGCAGGGCCGGCTTCTCATTAATCTGGTTTTATGCTCCAGTAATGAGTAACAGGTCTCTCTTTCCATTGGCATCTCTCGGCATGCACCACTGATTCTCTGTAGCCACTGGGCAGAGGCTCTTGGTCTGGTATTGGAAGTCTTGGGCACTGATTGTTTGGGGGAAAACCGTGCACATGTTTCGCTTTGGTAGGAAACAGTTGTAATAAGTACTGCTGCAGTTAAAGATGAACAAGTACTTAAGTGCCTTAATGCAGACAGACGGGTTTGGTTATGAGCTTTGCTTGTTTGCTTGTTGAATCACAGGTGTAGTAACTATTATTATATCTTTTAATCCACCAGCTGAGTATGTATGTAACTAGGTCTTGTAATGCACATTAAAATAAGGTGTTGTGTGAAAAACACTTTCATATAATTTAACTGCTACGTTAGAAAGTGGCCTTTAAATGAATAAGGAGAGAAAACTGATTAAATGAGTGGTTTAAAAAGGATGATGAAACTACCAGTGTCACATTCTTAAAGACAACATAAAGAAACTTGGAAACATTTTGATTATGGGAAGAAGAAACTAGATTCTTTGAAACTTGCTGCATGACTTTCAGTTTTCTTTTCTGGAATTATTCTTCGACTGAGTTATGTGGAAAGTCACACTTGCTGAGACATATTGAAATGAAAATGGCTTCAGGAACAAGTACAATATTTTGAAGTTATTTTCATCAAAACCCTCAGCAGTTCTTTCATTCCCTTTGTCCACAGAACATGATTCAGTTTTCTCTTTAATGGACTTGACTATTTTATGCATTTTTTTTTGGTCCTAAGATGAATTGGTAGTACTGATAACTCTTTTCCTCTGCTTCATTTCAAAATATTTGGCTTTGTTTTTTTTTACTGCTAAGAAACCAAACAAACTTGCACTCACAGACCATAACAAGTCCCTCAAATCAGAGATGTTTTTTTAATGATCTCCTCATTTCTGGATAGTGGTAGAACTTTAAAAATATGCATTGGCTGAGTTAAGGTACCATCTATATTTAGATTAACAAGTGAATTTGAAAACTAATGGTGTAAAAAAACCCCATAGTTTTAAACATTAATTTAATAAAGTGATAAAGGAGAAAGGTTCTTCAAGAGAGTGTTTTTTGCTTGAAAGATAAAGCTTAAGACAAAAAATGTGCTGAATTTTTAAAGCTAGGCTTAATGCTATTTTACTGCTTTTTTTTTTTCAAATTGGCTTCCTGATTTTTCCAAACTAATAGAATTACCACCACTCAGCTGCAACTGCCAGCATTTTATGTTGACACTTAATTCATAGGACTTCTTGATTCAGAAAATTGATCTTTCTGACATCAAGTTATTAGTAAACTTTGTGTTATGGAATAAGTGTAAATTTCAAGGTTTAATTTAAAAAAAAAATTCATCTAGAATTTATGGTTGCAAAAGATGAAGTGAGCCAATGTCTTGGTGTCAGTTATTGTCAATGTCGATTATTGAACCACTTCTATTATTGCTCTGTAATCTGTTGTTTTACTTAGACTATGTTTTAGAAAAATCAGCTTACAAAACAGCTATAAACCCAATTATTTATAAATACTTATAAAATACTTGCATCTTGGCCCAAAATGGGGGTGACCTGTGGATTAATTATTTTCTGCATATTCCTATCTGGGAATGTCTTGCTATTTTGGTTCTACAGTCAATAGGCTCTTTGCTTTAAAGATATACCTTGTGAGTCTGTCTCAACCAATTATTACTTTTTTTTTAAAATAACATTATAGAAGCAAGGCTTTTTGTTTCACCACAGAAAATGTGTGATATGTCCTTCTGATTTTTTTTCTGCTACCAAAGTTTTTTAGAGTTAATTTTCTTTTTGGGGCCACAGCTTTTCCTCCAAAATGTGAAGTATAAGATGATATGGGAAGAGAAACTTTGGTGCTTTTCATGAGCTGTTTGTTACAATCCTATTTTATAGGTAACAGTGGAGTTTTTAGAATGTAAGTAATACCTTGTTTAGAATCACTTATGTGCTTAATTTTCCTAACTATTTTCTTCCCTTCTTAATGTTTTGAATTACTCTTGCTGTTTTTCAAATTTAAAGTGTTGAGATACCAAGAGGGCAGTCTAATTGCAAAACTGAACTTGTTCTGTGAACGGATTTGTCATACCCTCCTGCCCCCAAACCCTTGGTGCAAATTAATTTAAAGTGTGTTCTTCATGAAAATAAAAATTAAGTGCACTGCAGCTATATGTTGGTAAGGAAAGAATAGGCTCTAATGGAATGAGGATTAAATAACCATGTGATTATTCCTCTTCTACTTGCCATGAGCTGACATTCATGTGATCAGATGTGTCCTGCTATGCATACTAAATTAAATTGAGCACCTGTAAAATACTTCTTGGTAGCAGAAGAGGAGTATGCATTCCTGAATTCAGTTAATGGAAAGAAAGTGCATCATGTTATTTATTAGTGCTTTGGCGTGATGCATAGCCACTAGACTACTTTTATGTTCTCTGTTCTCCTTTCTTCCACTATTTGTTTTTAGCCAGTGGGAATATTCTCTTGTCCTACTTGTAGTCTAACAGATGTAAAAAATATTTTTTTAAATGTACGGGCATTGTGCAGCTGCAATAACAGCTTGACAACTTCATTGTCTGTAATTGTAAAAGCTGTAGTGGATCTAAGTAGGTTAGACTCTTCTGTCATAAAACTTGATTAAAAAAAAAGTGGTTTTGTTCATCCTTGATCTGTTTCTAACAACTTCTCTGAGCTCTTATCAGTGTCAGTAAACAGTGCATACATTAAGAATGATACTGGAGGACGTCTTTAAAGTTTGTATTTCAAATGAAGGATCTTGCGAACAAGTGCAGGAAAATGAGTCCTGAAGTGAAGCTCTTGATAATTCTCTGCATCAGATCTTGGTCTGTCTTCTGAAATATTGAACTGCTGCTGCTTTTTTAATTTTAAAATTTTCTGTCTGTTGTGACTGTGTATTCTCATACATATAAATGACTCCACCTTGTCTCCCAACCTACCTAATTATTTTCAACTCATTACTTTGTGGCAAAAAATATTGGTTGCAGCATGGGGACAGCAATTCCAAGTGCTTGTCCCCATTGGCTCAAAAGTCTTAATTAAAATCTCTGTATGAGCTGACAGCTGTAGTAATGCTTGGAAGACCTCTGCTATGAGGGCAGAAAAAGCTCCTGCACGAGCTACCTGTGCTATAATCTGCCTCTTCCTTTGCTCTGTAGTTGAGCTTCACAAAGAGCATTACTATAGAAGTTTACATGCTGAAATAGAGTTTTACAGTTAAGGTTTTACTCTGAGCAGTGAGATACGGTCTCAGGTTTCTCAAGCAGTCCATATCAAATCCCATTTAAATAAAGAGTAAATCACTTAAATGAGTCTTTACTGGGGTTTAAATGCTAGTGTCAATTGTGAGCAGTGAAATCAAAGAAGTGTGCAGCTATTCTGTTGTAATTAGAGATGGTTTGGGATCACTGTTGTTGGTCACTTGTGTACGTGAGTGTTAGAAGAATCTATACAGATGATGGCTGTGGAGAAGATGCCTCGAACTGTTCCTGAGCTCAGGTCTAAGTTTGCAAGGCTGACACTCACAGAAGAATAGAACTGCCTTGTTCCATAATTTAAGTTTCTACTAGCCTATAAACTCTGGCCGTTTTAATCGGCTTTTGAAGCAGGACCACTCTCTGGCTGATGGAATGATGGAGACAACCCCAAACCAAACCAAAACAAAAAACCCAAACCAAAGAGGCTATTATATTATATTTCTACCAAAATTTTCTAGAATTGCTTTGGAAAATCAAGTTTATGAATTTTAAAGTTCTGAGTTGTTTAGCGCTGTATTCAGAGTATGTGGTCAGATAACACAGCTGTTAACTATTCCAGTATTAATGTTGTGCTGCCTGCATAGCTATTAAAATTTATAATGAACTGCCATTATTTAGTAATAAAAGGCCCTAAATAGCTTCTATGGTATGGCTCATTTGATTTCTATATCCCTTTCTAAGTAGATTAAAAGTAGTACATTATATGTCTTTTGTTCTTTATCTCCTATTATTGAGTGGTTTTGACTTCAGCAAACCTGGAAAACAGAATTGAAAATTAAATGCAAATATCTTGTCACGGTTGTCATCAAAGTGTGTTTGTTTAAGCTCATGAGAGGTACCTCATGGTACCCATTTTGATGGGATTTCTCTTCACATGTGACTTCTCATCTGTAAATGCTGTGTGTAATCAATACCAAACATTCAAGGAAACCTTACTGAAGCTGGAAGAAGAATAAGAAGTTGATGCTAGTAAAACCAGAAAATAACATTTCAGCATGAGAATACCGTATTTTTAGAAAAGCCCCAGTAGACTTGAAAAGTTACTAGCTTTTTTCTTGGATAAGTAGTGAAGAAGCAATAGTGGCACTGAGAGGAGAAAAGCAATGGTGCAGCCTGTAGTGTGAGCTGCTGAGCTCTGGAGCTCCCAGAGCTTCTGAAGATAGAAAGCTTGCCTGCGAAGAGATGTGGGGTGCCCAAGAGTGATTCTGAGTGCTTGGCTTACAGGTGCTTCAAAGTCTGTGTCCTGTAGTGTATGACTTAAGCAGAAACACTAAAAGTCTTCTTACTGTCTGACATTCATATGGAATGATTTTTTACTATCAAAGTACAGGGTGACGTTTTTCTTTGTATTGCATTACCTTAACAGTGCTGTTTGGGTTTTGGGATGTTTCCTGAAAAAGCATTGAAGTCCTCCTTTGTGCAAGTCATAGAAGATGTTCTTGGTTTCACTTGTTTGTCTTTTTTTCTCAGGAAGATGGTGTGGGTGGTGGAGTTTTTTGTTTTTGTCTTTTTGTTTGTGTGGTTTTTTTTTAGCCTATCAAACTTTTATATTGCATGATTCTTTCTAAAAAATAAATGCTATTGCTCTTTTTTTTTTTATAGGTCCCTTGTAGTTGTCCACTTTTGGGCACCATGGGCTCCTCAGTGTGCTCAAATGAATGAGGTTATGGCAGCACTAGCAAAGGAACACACGCAGGTTACATTTGTGAAGGTAAGTCAGGAAAGCTAAGCTTGTTTTAAACAGAGGAGAGCCATTATTACAAAGTATGAATAAAGTATTAGAAAATGTGGGTAAAGTTGTTTTTGAGGTTCTTTTATGGCTTCATGTTTAAAGATGTGAGTTGAACATATGCAAGAGATGTGTCAAAAATCCATGGGATGAAAGTTCTAGGTTCATCTTTCCAAACTTGATATCACAAGCTTAAGTAATACCTTCATTTTATCACGCTGTTTAAAGAAAAAAAAGGTCAGTCTACAAAGATACAATGAAGGATTTTTTTTCACTAGCTACTCCACCGAACAGGTTTTTAAATTTCTCTGTGCCTGCAATGTCTAAGTCCTTCAGTTCTGTAGATAACCATATTTTTAAAGCATGATTTTTTTTTTATCCCTGTGTCCTGGTTTCAGCTGGGATAGAGTTGTTTTTTATTCCTGATGGCTGGTATAGTGCTGTGTTTTGAATTTGGTGTGAGAATAATGTTGATAACACACTGGTGCTTTTGGCTGTTGCTGAGTAGTTGTAGTGCTTATACTAAGTCAAGGACTTTTCAGCTTCCCATGCTCTGCCAGCGGGGAGGTGCACAAAAAGCTGGGAGGGGGCAGGGTGAGGACGCTCGCCCAGACTGGCCAAAGGGATGTTCCATACCATAGAACGCCATGCTCGGTATATAAACTGGAGTTGGCCGGGGGCAGGAATAGCTGCTTGGGGACAGGCTATTGGTTGATGGTGAGCAATTGCTGCATTGTGCATTACTTGTTCTTGTATATTCCTTTATCAGTAATGTTATTGTTAATCATTGTTGTTTCCTCTTCCTTTGCTGTCCTATTAAACTGTTTTTATCTCAACCCACGAGTGGGTTTTTTTTCTCAATTCTCTCCCTGTCCCACCTGGGGGGGGGGTGGGGGGGGCAAGCTGAGCGGCTGTGTGGTGCTTAGTTGCTGGCAGGGGCTAAACCACGACACCCTGGATTTGCGATTAATTTGGCAACGCTGTTCAAGCGTGCTGGAGATTTCATTTGTTCCTGTGATGTTATGGTTAGCTAAATAGGTCTCAGAATTCATGGAGGCTTTCTGTCTGATACTAAAGATGATCAGTACTCTTCATGAAGTTTTAAAGGAAGGTAAACTTAAGTCTGTGCAACATTGTCACTCTAAGATGACAGTTGTATAGTGTTGGGTGGTATAAACTCAAATGAGATGCTATATTTTTATGAGATTGTCTGCACATCATAGTAAGAGAACCAGTGTGGAGGGGAAAAATGAATGCACTTCTTCAACATGCTGTTCATTTTAAAACAACTTTCTCTTGATAATGAGACACTTCTGTGATTAGGAGGGCAGGGAGTAATGGAGCAGCCAGCTGTGTGTGAGTATTTTAATTTGATTTCTTAAAGCCTTTAGGTTTTGTGTCTTTTTAATGATTCCCCTCTCAGTTGGTATTTTTCTCTGTAAAACAGGAGGACAGAACTATTTGAGTGGTTGTATTTTATAACTTGGAGCTTCAAAAGACCAATTTTCAACATTTTGAAAACTCAAGATGCTTAAATTTATGTAGACTTGCCATAACTTTTAGTAGGCCCAATAACGTTTGAAAACTCTCAGTTGCCACATTATTATTCATATTCATATATTATTTATAACTCTTATTCAGCTGTAATTTATTTTTTAATAACAAGGTTCCGAAGTAATCAAGTGTTGCAAAACTAAGATGATGGCACCTCCTTCCCCCTACTTCTCACCCCCCAATATTAGTGGCATACTTGTTTAGAGAAAACAAGCTACTGAAGTACTAAGGTGAATTTTCTTGATATGTTTTTTTTAGGGGGTGCTCCTTATGGGGAATGTATATGATTTTGGAAGTTCTTTGTGTGGTTTTGGTCTGTATTGCAGAATAGTCAGTCTGCTCTTTAATTGGCAAGAACCTGTTAACTCATGAGATGGTTACAGATGATTGGCCAAGACAAGTGTACTGCCTTGCAAATCATAAACCATTACATTCTAGAGTAGAGCTAAGTAATAATGTAATGAACTTCAAAACTGTCAATAAATTTTGAAGTCTTCCTAAATGCCACTTCTCATATTCGTTGTTGTTTAGCCTAACTCTAAGATCCTTGGCTTGGTTAAAATGAAAGTCTGACTATATCCAGAAATAGTTAGAAACAATGTTTAGGAAAGTTGTACCAGTAAGAGTAAGCTACTGAAATACGGAATTAAATCTGTTCTGTATGTGTGAACCTCAGAGTGGAATGTAAGTGTCAAAGTAGGTAGGAAACTTTACTGGAAGAGAGAATTAATATTATAGGTAGAAGATATTTAATCATTTGCCAATTGAAAGAGAATAGATAATTGGAATCTGTTTACAGCTTTCAATTTATAGCTTTAGTTTCTCAGTTGATCCTGTTGGAGCATTGATTTACAGAAAGAGAGGCGAAGCTTGAACTCTCAGTTTAGACTTATTCTGCTGGGTTGCTTCTGTATTTAGTGAGTTCATTAAAAGCCTATATAGCTGGAGCAAATCAAAGAATGCTGTAATAGTAAAATACTCAGAGCTTCACTACATTTCAGTTAATAGTGAGAATAATCACAGTATTTTCTAAAATACCTAAGGATAGATAGAGGTGGGCAGGAGCGGACTGCTTTTTCATGAATTGTCACTGTATGGTTTGTGGAATAAGAATTTGAAAGGCTTTTTCTTGTGTGCACTGGATTGCAGATTTCTGTTTGAAACATTTAGATCTAGGGAGGTGATTTGAGACAGACAGCATGGTTTCACCAAGGGCAAGTCCTGCCTGACCAAGCTAGTGGCCTTCGATGGTGGAGTAACCACATCAGTGGACAAGGGAAGAGCTACCGATGTTGCCTGTCTGGACTTCTGTAAGGCCTTTGACACTGTCCCCCACAACATCCTTCTCTCTACGTTGGAGAGATACGGATTTGATGGGTGGACTGTTCAGTGGATGAAGAATTGGTTGGATGGTCGCACCCAGAGGGTAGTGGTCGATGGCTCAATGCCCAGATGGGGATCGGTGACGAGTGGTGTCCCTCAAGGGTCCGTATTGGGACCAGTACTGTTTAATGTCTTCATCAATGACAGGGACAGTGGGATCGAGTGAACCCTCAGCAAGT
>NW_010516907.1:0-26037 GCF_000687285.1 Phaethon lepturus | reverse complement strand
AGACCGACACCAGCAGTTCTTGAGATGGGGGATGACAGTATTTCCATCCTTCTAGGTTAACCCTTCTGATCTTTTCCAGAAATTCAGTTCTCTGCCTTTAAAAATCACCAGTCACCCAGAATCACTGTAAAAATCTATCTTTTTTTAAGGAATTATTTTTCTGTTTAGTGTTTCTTCTTAGTCAATGAACAAACATTAAAATGAGAGGATCTAGTGTGGGTCAAGAAAACACTTCAAAAGTAGTAAATTTTTTTTCACCACTACTGGAATGTCTGGGAACAGTCAAGACCTCAGGCCTGCCCTAAGCTTTATCTTACCATATTCATAAGCATAAAGATATTTTGCCAGTAGGGTTTTTACCCGTGGGGCAGCAGTGACATATCTGCTAGCTCCACTGCTGGCTGTCACCCAGCTTGGGTTTTGCACTATAATTACTAAACTAACTCTTCCAAGGCTTTCCCCTGCATCCTTTCCTAAATGGCATTAACCCTTGGGATACCACATCATTTTACTCAGCAGATTGTTGTTTTCAGGCCTGTTCAAGAAATTACAGATTAGTGTTCTCCTCCTGCATGGGGTTTGCCGTTTCTTGCATTAAGCAAGAGGATTAAATGAATATGTCTGTAATGTGAGCTAAGCTATTGAGTCATTTCCTCAGGTTTGCTGTTCCTCTCAGAAGGCATCTGGTCGCTTTCAGCAGCGTGATTTAGGATTTTCACTGGGGCTGAGGAGGTTGTGTGTTGGAGATCTCACAGTGGACTTCAGGCTGTCTGATTATAGCATCCTCCACAAATTGTTGTGTTAGAAGAGGCAGAAAGTCAGTCAACCAAACAATCTGTCTTTGGGTCAGATGAATTCAATGGCAGCTGCTTGTGGGAGAGAGGGAGACACACGCAGAGGAGCGGTGATTTTGAGCAACATTGCTGCTGTAGCACTCCACCGTGCTGCAAATTTGGCCTTTCTACTGGTGCTGGACAAGGGCTTCCTGCCAGTGTCGTGGCAGCCATAGCACCATGAGAGCTGCAGGGAGAGACAGGCTCTGATTCAAGGTAGGCTCTTTGCTTTGCCAGTGTCTTTAGCTGAAAATCAACTTCTGCTTGGTCTTATTGCAGGGTGATTGGAAGTAGTTGTCGTGGGAGAACAGGGATCTGCTTTTGCTGCTGGGCTTGATGCCTCTTCAAGAATATAAACAGTGATCTTTCAGAAAAGCTAGATTAGCCGTTACCTGGGGCTTGCCAAAATTGCTGGCTACCAAAAAAGGGGCCAATACCTTTGTGGAGGTTCAGTTTCTGTTGACTGTGGGTTGATTTGGCCATGAGGTTCAAAATGGCTGTTTCAGGGAGCTGTATGTTTTTTAAAATCTTGAGAGTGCAGTTAAACTCTGTATAATGAGAGAAACATCATAAACCTCTTTTAAGCAGATCCTAAAGCTCTGGTTATGTTCTGATCAATACCACCATCGCATTCCTGATGCTGATAACCGAGCAACAAAAAGTGATGTTTTTCCTAAAAACTATGTCCTGTCACTTTCTGGGGACTAAGGTTTCAGGCCAATGCAGTCTTCTTCTGGTCTTCCTTCCACTGCCTGCATTATTGTGGATGAAATTATGGGCTTTTCAAGGCAAGAGAAAATGGAGCTGGAAAACATGAATTGAAGGGCTTAATCACCCTTATAACTTGGTTGTGTTGCTACTGGGCAGGTTTATTCTGCTGCTTGCTGTGGGTTTTGGTCATGCTCCGTGCTGGGCTTGGCCTATTTTTCTCTCCCTTTGAAAAGGGAACACCCAAGTAGAAAGTATACATTTTAATTTCATAAATTAAATAATAATGTTAAATTTTATGTCAGCTTTATAATGGTTTCCCTATGTTTTGTGTTTATTCTGCTAAGGAAACAGTGGTACAAGTTTAGTTTTTTCTGATTTGGACTGCGCTCAGGAGAGTTTCAGAGATATGAGAGGTAAAAGGCAAGTGCAGTGAGAGCCGTCAGAGTTGATTCCGTGGTCGGCAGTTTTTTTGCAGGCACTCCAGTGGCCTTTGGGAGCTGTGAAGGAAACAACTCTTATTGAAGCAGCTTTTTTTTTTTTTTTGCTCCTGTTTGATTGAAATCCTTACTGCAAAACATTATACCTATCTGAAAGATAAACAGGAAATTCCGTTTTCACCAGATTAAAATTGAATTCAGTTCCTCACTGAATGCAAATTGTTGTTTAAAGCCACAAAGCATTGTTTTGTTCCCAAGTGCAGGAATAGAGTCTAATTTTGCTTGGTTCCCTTTGTTTGCTTTTCCTTCTTTCTCTCTTTTCCAGTAGCAACATGAAAAGAAGAAAAATTAAACTGAAAAAGAGAAAAAAGATGGAAAGAATGTGAAGTGGGGGGAGAATAAAAGTTGCTATTTCTTCTAGTTCCTTTCCTGAAAATGTTTATTGCTAGAAAAGTCGAGATGCTGTTTTGATCCCGTTCAGTTAGTCTGGAGAACTTGTACATTAAGTAATGAACCTATATGCAAATATTTCTCTCTTGGAGTGCTCTGATGTGATTTTTACCCCATCCTTCACACTTTCTAAACTGAAGTGGAAACAGTGACTAACTAATGCATTTTCTTTTTCAGTTGGGTACTAGTAGCAATAGTTGATGGTAATAAATGAATCCCTTCACTTCTTATGTGGCAGTTCAGCCTTTCCTGACTCCTAAAAAAGGTCCCAGTTTCTTATTAATGGAGGCATCTAAATGTCCTGTTATATTTGACACCACTTTGATATTCTGGTCATGAATCTAAAGAGGAAAACTATCAGCTTGGGCAGATACTAATGCCCTCGATGTTCCATTGCAATTCAAGAAAATACTGACCTATTTATTTATATATCTTATTAGATGCTCTGGTCCTCTTTCCATTTTTTTTTTCCCTGAAGGCAAATTTCCTTTCTTTTACTTGAGCCTTCTGGCTCACTGTTAAATATTGTTCAGTTGTAGCCTGCTAATTGAGTTGAGCAGGACCAGAGGGGAGAAAATGAAAAAGGGTAACTAACGATGAGTGGTGCAGTGGCAAGCTGTAATGTAGGAATGGTGTATGTATGTCTGTGCTACACACAGCTGCACTAAGAGAAGTGTAAGGACACACAGGCCTCAATGACTGAAAACCAGCGTGTGAGCGCATAATTACAGGGCATGCCTATCACAGGGTCAAACTTATATTCCACAGACAACATAAAATTATTAATTTATTAACTCTTGAGCATTGACCTTTTCAGTTAACATATTCTTTTATGTCTTAAATGTATAGAATTTCTTAAGTTTTAAAAAAAAAAGTATGATCTATAGAAATTTTTGAAACATTCACAAACACTATCAGCCAGTTTGGGATCCTTAACTTAAAACAAAGTCCTGTGTTAACTAATTTGACTAATAGATTGCCAGCAATAGAAAACTTTGTCTTCTCTGATTTTGGCAATGGGTTTCCTAGCCACTGAGGGCTTGTAGTAATGTTGTAATGGTACATCTTGCACATGGGTGTTTATCCTTAAATGCTTCTCTGAATTGGACCTCAAATCCGAAGGTCAGCTACTCCTGAAACACCATTGCTCACAGTAATGGTCTCCATTGATTTCTGGCATTCTCACAGCCTGGCTGTAGCTCTAGCCTTTCTTATTGTCTCAGCCCTGAGCCATACACTGATGTGAACACCCAGCCTAGGTTTATGCTGGCCTCCAAGGCCCTCTCTAGATGGAGAACTCGTCAGGACAGAGCCATAGGCTGATCCATACTCCAGGGGACTTCCTCCATCCAGAGACTCAGTATGCCTCAGATCTTCTGGGACCCACCCCTAGCTTCCACTGGAACATTCTGCTGCAGCCCCCTGATGACTTGTAGATCTGCATTTTTCCCGGTCTCTGAACTCTGGCTCTAGACCCATGGACCAAGGAGTCAGTGTTTCAAGTGTTTTCTTATAGCTGTGAAAGCTCTTCTAAAACAGAAGACATCTTGCCAGAATTATGATCCCCACTGTCATGGTCTTGTAAAATAATTTGGGTTGGAAGAGGCCTTTGGTGGACATCTAGTCTAATCTCCTGCTTGGAGATGGTCCAATTTTCAGGAGTTTTGCAATGAACTTACTACAGTGGTAATGCTATGGGTCTTGGAAGTCCTCCATCTGTAAAGACATTAAAAACCCAGCTTGTCACAGACCTGGGCAACCTCTTTTGCCTGACTGTGCTTGACCAGGTGGGTTGGACTGGATAATGTCAAGAGGTTCTTTCCAACCTCAACCATTCTGTGATTCTTTAAGGATTGTGTTCATGGCTACTGAGTGTTCTCTGCATGTAAGCAGAGCTCCTTTTTGATTACTGGAAATAATCCAGTGGGGGATTATTTAGGAAAATTAAATAATGCTGGAAATGCTTTCCAGTGCTCTCTGTAAACCACCTGACTTGGATGGTTGGTCAGGACCTCCCTTTGGTTAGCCAGCACAGGTTTTGTCTATAGCTTTCCTGCGCTTCATGGAGGCTATCAGGGCTCTTTCCTGTTGAAGAACCTCAAGTCAGTCTCAGGGCATTGAGTTGGCATTCAAAATTGAAAACTCTGAAGAACAGAGACCCCCAGTGGAAATTTATCAAGTTTCACTTGACGTGAAGATGTTAATGATTCTCTCTAGAAAACCAGAAGGCTCAGCACAGGTCTTGAGAGCAGTAGGAATGCTACAGGCAGAAGTTCTTCCACATTTTTAAGGTGACCTTATGTACCTGGCATATCTGTCGTCTTTGGGAAACCTAAGCAGTAGAATAAGTCCCTGCCATAAACGTTTTCAAAGTTTCATGTAACCCTGTCAGCAATTGCCAGTTTACAGAGTGGAACAAAATGGGTATATTTACAAGGGAAAAGTATAAATTTCGTCATACGGATTGTTCATTTAACAGATTCACAAATTATTCAATGGGATTTAAGTTGGATGAATGTAAAAATAAAATTAAACATATACATAAAGTATAACCAAAAGTACAGAATAACTCATCAGAACAACTATTCACTGTTTAGAAATAAAAGTGCTGGTTTCCTTCACATGGTCAGCCCCAGCTGATGAAACAGCAAGCTCCTAATGCAAGAGATGCTGTGTTTCTCTGCTGCTGCATACTCTGGGTCTTTAACTACAACTAGCATCTCTAAGTCATGTTTTATAAGATAAAATAAATCCTTTTCCCATCACAAATCCTATATGAGTCAGTATTATCCCACTTCTGCAGCTCAGAAAATTAGGTCAGACAAGAGAAATGACTTGATGGAGGCCACCAGGGAACTCTGTGTTGGAGTGACAATTGGGGTGGAGGAGCTATGGGATAATCAGTCAGGTCCTGATGTTTGCTGTGTCCTTCCTACACTGGAAAAAGCCAGTAGCATTACTTTTTGTTGTCCTTTGAAACTGCTGGATGATGACAATAATGGGTTATCTCTGGGGTTAAGCGCAACTTTAAATACATTTCTTAAAACTGCCAAATAGTCCAACTCCTGAATTCCTTTCCTGTTCGATATTAATGCAGATTTTCTGACTTAAACACGTGGGCTTTTCTTGAGTGTACAGATATCAAATTGACTTAAGCGGGAGAAGAAACTGTATTTGGGAAACCCTGAAAATCTTCTTTAATCAGAAGGTTATTAAATGCAGAGCAAAAAATACAAACAGCTAATTTTCAAATTGGGAACCTAAAAACCAGAGCATGTCTGTGTTTTTTTTTCCCCGGCATAATGACAGATGTGCTTTCTGCACTTACCATAGCCAAGCTTCTCTCGAAGGTCAGAGGCTGAGGATTTAAAAATGAAACCTGACTGAAATTAAATTGCTTCTGCCTGTCAACACATTCTCTAGTTATATGTACCAGTATATATCAGAAATATTTAGTGGTCCCTGTTACAGAGGCTTGTCTATGCAGGAAAACAAAGGAAGCACTTGCAGTTAACTGAGCAGGTAAAATAAACACTCTGCTTTCAATAAGCTGTTGCAAAGGATTCTTCCATACAAAATCACATTCTAATAGTAACAGCCAAGCATGTGTGTGTGTTAGGTGTCCTTTTCACCTGTGATGATCCAATGTTTTAACTGGATTAATTTCCTTTCTTGTCTCTCCTTCCAAAGCGTTTTGGGCAAGTGACTGAACTGCACCAAAGATGATGTGTTTAGCAACCAGTCTGGCAGCAGCAGGTCAGGGTTTGGTGAAGATGGTGTTTGGGGGGGCTTCTTGTAGTTTAAATCCTCTTCCTTAGTATCCCAAGGATGGAGATTCCCCCATCTCTATGGGCTGCTGCTCCAGTGTAGCAGGTCAGTGTCCCCCAGCGATCCTGGTGGCCCTCTGCTGGCATCACTCTAGCCTGTCAATGTCCTCCTTCTCCAGAAGGCATCAGAGTATTGTGTGTTTTCCATATATACTTGCCTGGACTTAATTATTTCACTTGGAAAGTCCTAATTGCTCCTGTATGCATGAATTGTGATCTTCCAGCAGTGTTTTCCTGAGTGCTGAGTTTTCTGGCCCAGCTCCCAGTCAGGGTTTGGTGCCTCCAGAGCGACTCAGCCAAGCTGCCTTCCTGAATCTGCAAGATACAGCTCGTAGCCTCAGATAAGTTACAAACGCTTCTGAGTTTTCATTGTGTTTTATACTTTCTCTCTAAAAACATATTGCTCCATTGCCTCCTTCTTGCAGGGAGCACAAATCCCACTCCTGCCTGGCATGCATCTCCTGAGCTGCTGCAAAGCCAGGCTTTCAGAAGCCATTGCCAGAAATAAGGCCTCTTATCTGCCTTCCTCCCTTGCTGGTATCCATTTGAGAGACGGGGTGAAGTGTAAAGCAGAACACGCTGAGAAGCCTTTAATCACACTGACGCCAACATCCTTCACTCCTCTGTGGGTCTACTCCCAGGCAAAGCACTGCTGAAGCCATCTCTAGCTATCTTTCACGTTTTTATAAGGATGCAGCTCTAATCTGCCTTTTATCTGCTCCATTCCTCCTCTCAACATGTTTCAGAGTTCACATTACTGCCTGGGAAGGGGCAGCATTCAGCACACTCCCAGAGGTGAATCTGCTCCCCACAGTGTACGGCCAACAGGCTTTGCTCAGCCGCCACCTCTGCCTACTGCTGGCTCCAGGCTGGGGCTGTCGGGGGCTGCTGTTCCTCCAGCTCTGCAGCACCCCAAGCAAATCCATCCAGCTATCCTGCCTGGTTATCACCAGTGCTGCTTCACTTTATTAACCTCTCTAGCACACAGTGTGCAAAGGCTGATAGCATTTTCAGGAAATAAAAGTCTTGGTAGTGGTAGGAACAGAAAATATTCTGTTCTCCTCAAAGGAGAGACAGGGACAGAAGATTTCTTCCATCTGGGCTGCAGCACTTGGAGTTGCAGTGCATCAGGTTTGGACTTTTGCACCTTATGCCCAAGTGAGACTGACGTGGGTAGTTCCCAGTATGTCTTTCGTTACACCGCAGACAAAATGAGTAGTTCGACTTCTCTCTCTTACCTGACTTTCCTTCAAAGAAAACCTTTCCTGCCTATTTGAACGGTGCATGATGTTATACCACAATATTACCCCGTTAACTGTAAAGAACAGTAGCTGTCTTCGTGCTTTGTGATTCAGACCTTAACTGTGGTACAATGTACATGGGCATTTTTAGTGCCCCCAGAATCCTCACAAGCTTTGCTTTTCACGTGAACATGCCATTCACAGAAGAATGATACTAAAATATGTCCCCATATCCCTTTGCTGCCTTTAGGTAAGAAGAGGTTGGGCGTTGCTGTCTTAGTTGCCTTGCAGCCCAAATTGTGCCCATCTTGTGGAACATCACAGAAGATATTAGACAGGATTATGGCATGTCTATCCCTCTGTTTCTGGATCCTTTTAACACTGCATATTTAAGTTAGGTCAGTTGTAATACAGCTTGAAGCTGAAAAATGGAAGAGTTGCAATTAACATGATCAAGCCCATATTTTCTTAGGAGCAGCAAATGCAAATGTTAATGCAGAGAAGCAGACCAAGACCTCTTCCAGCCTCTGTATGTGCTGAGAATTTAGCAAGCACATCAATAAACTGTTCATGGGGATACCCTTGGATAGTTTTGTGTTTTAGCCTTGTCATCAGCAACTTTTCAAGATAATTATGTTGTATGAAATGATTACTATAGGATGAAAGAAAAACTACTCCAGGGTAGTTTGTCTCTATGGCAGTTCATTTTTCAGTGATATGAATGATGGTTTTAATCAACAGGTCTGTGCAATGGAATAAATTCCACTGTCTCATCATTGCTTTGGGGTGCAGGCTGTTTTCACTGGTAACTGTTTTTTCACAATCAGAAATAGCTCCTGCTACATCCCAGCAAAGAAAAGGACATGTATGCTGTACATGAGTATATTATGCTTTGTGGCTGACATTTCCAAAGATACCCAACAATCTGGATGCCCAAATCCCATCAGTGTTAGTGAGCACAGAATACCCAAGCCCTTAATTGCCCTAATTGAAAAAATCTATATACACAGTGCTTAATTCGAAGTATGTAGAAGTCAGTGAGTAGGCTCCTACTGATACCAAAATATATTAGACCTGGCCTACATAAAGGATTTCAGAGAAAGCACCAGCTGCTTCACACCCCCAGCAAAGTAGGTTTGAGGTAACCCAAATTGGTTAACCATAACCCAATGGTGCTATGGAAATATTAGAGAGGACTGATAGAGCTGGGCTGGGAGAAAGCAACCTCCAGCGCAGAGCATGCCAAAGTGCTGCAGCCCAGTCACCACCAGCAGCCTGCAACGGGATGCTTTAATTGCAGCAATTTCAGGAGGGAGTTTGGGGTTATGGTAGCACAAGCTGCAGCAGCTGTGTCAGGGCAGGGATGGGCAGAGAGAGAGAGATGTGAGAGAGCCAGAGCTGTTGGCATGACAGAGGCAGGAAAACCTGAGTCTCTCCCCCACCTTCCTATTTACCCCACCTGGCAGAAAGGCTCTGCTTTAGCAAGGGGGTATGGCCCAGACCAGGCTCTGTCCATGCTTTGTAACGCTGCAGTGGTGACAGCAAGGTAAGGTTTTCCACAAACCAATGTATCTCAGTCCTTCTTGGCCTTAGATGTAGTGTGGAAAGGCAAACTGAATTCAGACCTTTCCCCAGTTAATTCTTGGTCACTCTCCTGGAGACACACCTCAAAGCCCTTGTATTTGTAAGCACTGAGCTGTTAACTTGTGCCTTTCCTATTTACCTCAGCTAGTATTGAGCTGAGCATCAGTGAAAGTAGATAATTACAGGTGCTTGCAGAGGAGCCATTACATAAGTGGACACTTGTTAAGTCTGGTCTTAGTAATGTGTGTGAAGTGCGAGCAGAGCCAAGGAAGTGACCATCCTCTCTTGGTGCTGCTTCTAGCACTTCTCATGTTCCCTAAAGATTGTTTAGCTGTGAACCAAAATTTCTTGATAATGTTTATGCCTGGAAACCAGGCAAAATCACTGTGCTGCATTTTCCAGCCCTTTGCCCAGGATGTAATGGGTGTATATGTTCCACTATGGAAAGATTTGATCATTTTTGAACACAGCTCTGCAGCAGCCTCTGAGCTTTGCAAAATGACCTAGATACAAGAGGCTCAGTTTCATCAATGTATTTGTAAGCAGGTGGACTTCATGGGGGGGTTACTCAGTTGTGGGTGAAATTAAGTTAAGTTTCTTTGGCCAAATTTGCCATTCATCTAATGAAAAAGCTGTTTTTCATTTGCTAACCTTTCAAATGTGTCCATCTGTAATTCAATATAGTCTCTGCACTAAATATTAGGACATACCACATACACGTGAACAATTAGAGCTGAGTATGAATTTATTCATGTTGACTTTTCATTGTCTGATGCTCTAACTAGAAGATGTACTTGGGTTAGGTGTTTTGTTTTTATTTTGTTTTCCTGGCAACTTGAGTCAAATAGCTCTTGGGTAGAAATAAGAATGCAATTAAACATTTAAAGAAGTGGAATGAAATAATAAATGTGCTGGATACATAAGCAAAAAGCAGGCTTATCAGAGCAGGTTTTTCATTCAATGCTGGTTTACCAAGTAAAGGAAATGTTACGTGAAGCCAGCAAATTGAACTGTTTTATGGTGTCCATGTTCTTCTGATTTTATAACCTTATCTCTCATTTTATTTACTGGAAATAAGCATCCTGTTTTTCCAACTCCAGATTAACTTGTTCATCCAAACCTAAACCAGCAGAGTAAGACGACACCGTATTTGCTGCAAGTTCCTTGTACTTCAGTAAGCTCCAGTGCTAGAGACTTATCAGATGCCCCTTCATTTTTTCCTCCTTGAGGCACGATTCTTAAGGGCTGGCTTTATAAAGGCAGAAATTGGGTACATTCAGTAAAGATTAACCATTCACAGTGGCATTGTATTTAATAGCCTTGGAGTGGAGACCAAGGAAATTCATGTTGACTTTCTGTGGTGCTCTAAGTGTTCTTGAAAACTTCCTCTTCGGTCTTCCTGAAAGCTTCCCCTCTTGCTTACAGCATCTTAATGACCTTTCAAAGGATGAATAAAAATTCCTTAGGAAAGTAAATCTGAGGAGCCATATGGAACTGGTCTAAAGCTGAAAGCTGTTCACCTGGGAAACGGAAAAAAAAAAATGTACTTTAGCATGCAATGCATACCTCACTGGCTTTTACTCAATTGCTGTTGCATTAGCACTGAATCGCAGGAGAAACACAGCGTTTCACAAAGCAGGTAAAACCCAAAAGACTTTAAATTATTTCCAGGATATTAAATTCATAGAGACTAAGACATATTGTCCCAACCTAATTATTTTGTAATACTGTGGGTAAACCAATGGGCATGCGCTTAATTTTTAATTGTAGGGACCATCTATTACTTCTACTGTGTGTGCCAAATCCTGCTCTCATTTGCAATTACTGAAACCTTACTACAGGCAATATTTCTGTGTGAAATGGGCAGCATTTCAGCACTTGTTTGATGATACATGTTGTGATATAAAACAAACCAAGAGCAGAACACGTGGCTCTTCCTTTCCCACTATTGGCATAGAAGTGGCATAGCAAGGATCTCCACAATGAAGAGCAGACAACAGCAGCCTGTCCATTAAAGATGAGGACATGTTAATTTTGAGTGGTTTTCCAAAAGAAAAGGACTTTTGGGGTCTATATTGGGTTAGGTGAGCTTCTGCCATCCAAAATTGATGCAGCACTTATGGCAAATGATGGCTCTTCTCTAATTCATCCACAATTTGTCACCTTGGATCTTACTTGCTGACTGCTGGGCTTGAGCAGCACGGGGAATGGGGTATCCTGCTCCAGCTGAAAGCTGGTGGCCAGGAAAAACTGTCGATCATTGCCAAGAAGACTAGACGGGGGAAGTAGATGCCTCTTGCTTTACGTTCTCCATGGGGCTTATTTAGAGCTGGGCATGGTAGACTTTAAATTGTGACTGATTCCATTTAATGTTTGGTATTGTCAGGGGTATTTGTGTGTTTTCCAGTATTAGTAGTGTTTTCCATACAGAATATTGCTGTAGCACTTGCTCCTAATTTGCTTCTAGGTCCTTGTGTGGCTTCCTCATGAAGATGACCCAAATTTTGAGCTGGAAGCTCCCAAGAGCAAGGATTGCTGTCTGTGCATTCTCTGTGTGAGAGATGCACAGATATGATGGCTTTCCTCTGCATGAGCTTCTCAAGGACACCTACATGCCACTGTGCATCAGCAAAACTGTCACTTTGTCACCCTGTACTGAGACAAGTCCTCCAGGTACTGAAGCGCTAATAAGTAATACCACCAGCATCCTTAAAAGACACACTTTGGGGTTTTCTTGCGCATTGCCTGGGGGCAGTGCATGGTATTTGTGGTGGGAGCGCTGTGCTCCAACTCTTCTGTAATGCTTTTCACACTCCCACCTCATGACCATCGAGATCCAGGTTGCTCTGGTGAATGCCTTGGCGTGTGGCAGAGGGGAGAAGGACTTGCTGTAGAAGGTGATAATCATGTTTGCTTGCTTTGTGTCATCACAGCAGGGGGGAAAAAATTCCTAGCAAATAGCCTTTTAGTCTTAGTTAGTCACAGATGTCTGAGTTCTCCAAAATTTTACCTTTGTAAAATGGTACCTTTGGAGCCTGCAAGCCCTACAGCGCTCCAGAGGCTTTCTGTGCAAGCTAAATAACCAAATCAGCCCTGCCTTGGTTCTCCACTGTTGACCGGAAGAGAAAATGTGTGGATTTTATGGTGCTGCTAAGATCTCCTAGCACAGGCTTAACCCTGTGCCAGAGTGTGCAAGTGATGCAGCATCATTGTGCCTGGGCAGCATGGGCTAGCTGAAAATGTAATTCAGAGAAAAATATTATCAATCCAAGTAATTCTTTAAAGTCAGCAGGTATTACCTAGGATTACCCAAAAGTGTAACTGCCATCATCCCCCTTTTCCTGTGTACTGATGTCAGAGCTAGCAAAACTTCAGCCGTCCCCCTTTTTTCTTTGGGTCTGTGGTACGATGGAGACATCCTGCCCTAGAGGTGCTCCTTGGGGAACGTGCCTTTCCTGTTGCCTCCATCCACCTCCCACCCCTGGCTGCCGGCATACCTGCCCTCAGCAGGGCTAGATACCCCGGGACAAGCCATGGCGCACATCGCCTCTCCGGCAGCGTACGGTACCCTTATAAGAGGGGATCTCTTGTTGCCATGACAATGGGCCTGTCGGGATGAACATTTCTTTCTGTGAACAGCAATTCAAAGCTTAAAGCAATGCTGCTGCCTCCCGATGCTTATTAGTGCCACATGCAAATAGAGCTGGGCAAAGCCTTGGGAAAATAAAGGGGCAGGAGGGGAAAAGTCGGCGGGTGCTGCAGTCCCTTCCCCACTCGGGCTTCAAGCAGTGGGGAGAGTGATTGCTTTCTGCTTCTTTGTTCCCGGCTCCAGCACAAATCAAATCAAGCCTCCCTTCCCCCAGCAAAGCTCATGCTAAGCCGGAGTACGCCAGGCCAAAAACGGATTAAAAAGAAAAATCGTCCTTACGGCAGCAGATGAGGAGGGTATAAATCAGCGAACTGGAGGGTGCTCTGCCCCAGGGCTGGTGCTCGCCGCTGCTAACAAGGGACTTAAATCGATACGGTCGGGGGACCTGGGGTATCTGCCGAGCCCTCCTCTGGCTTCTGCACCTGTAACACCAAAAGGCCGAGAAAGGCAGCGGACAAATCTGCTGCTGGTGTGAGAGTCCAGGAGTGCGGGACGAGCCAGAGCTGCCTCTCGCCACGCTGGAGGGAGCTCCTGAGACAGCTATAGTGCTGCGTGGTGGTCTAGCCCTCACAAGTCAGACCCTAAAACGATGAAAGCAGGATGCTTTTAATAGCTGATGTTGGAAGGCAGGTTCTTTTTAGGTTTTAGATCTATGAAGAGTTAGGGTTTTTTCCCCTGTGCAACTAAGACTTATGTAAGTTGTAAACAGTCCTATATAGGTCTTGAAATTTTTTTTAAACTTTTTACATACGGAATCTGACTTTCTTGGAGCCACATGATGCTAGGAGCTGGGGGAGTGAATTCCCAGGTTGAGGGTGACACAGCTTTACACTGTCAATTATCCTTTCCCCCATCAGCTGTCCCATGATCCAGGGCTGGCACAGGCACAGCATGGGGGCCCCTTTCAGCCAGCCCTGCTGACCCCAAAGTAGAGTGAAAGTTGGGATGAGTGAGCAAGGGCCTGTAGATGAGCCAAAGTGGAGATTGGGGATCAGGACGTGCTCTTTGCTGTGGACGGTGCTCAGAGTGTGGCTGGTGTCAGCACCCACAGGTCACCTGGCAAAAGCATCCACAGAAAGGAGGAGGTTCTCGCAAGCAGGGGTGGAGTGGGGCACTGGAGGACTGGGGAGTGGGGGGAAAGATTACAAATACAGAAACAAACATCCTTGCTTTGTGCAGGGTTTAGCCGCCATTGAAAGGTGGGTTAAAAGTGGTGAAAACCTCAGAGAGGTAAATGCAGAATAAGGACAGTAAGACCATATCTTTCTTGTGCTGATTAAAGATTAGCTGTGTTTTGGCACTTTTCCTCTGTTCTTGTTTCTGTTTGCTTCCACCGTTGGGTGCGGAGCAGTGATGATAAACCCAAAAGGCCCCAGCCTTTGTGGAGGGGGATGTCCCCAGAGCACCTGGGGCAGTGGGGCTCAGAAAGGCTTATAGTGCTTGTACCTGGGGTGGGAGACCCGAGATAACCCCGCGCCAGCGCTGAGCAGAGGGTGAAGGGGTGTCTTGGCTGTAAGATGCGATCTGTAACCAGAGTCTGATGTGATGCTGAAGGGAATCTCAAGCCACAGACAGTTGGACATAGTGCTCCCAAAAGACCGTGAAATACAAAGAACCAGGACCATGCTCCCCAGAAAACACTGTTTTTTTCTCTCTGGTGGTGGTGTGCCAGCAGGAGTGGATTAAGGGAGGATTCCCTCATTTGGGAAAGGGAGACTCCTTAATCCCTAAAACCTGGATTTAAAAATCCTGGAGAGAGTAATCACAGCCAGCCAGATTAGCATCTACTCGGGAGCCCAGCAGGAGAGGGCAGCGTGGCACTGCCAACCCCGAGGTTGGTCCTCACCCTTGTTTGCAGCTTCTTTTTCCAGGCCTGTGTCCTAGATGTACTCAGGCATTTGAAAACACAAAATCCACAGAAAAGGCGGCACTAAAAAGAGCATTCCCTTACTCGAGTCATGGGTGGTTTCCCACAAGTGAGAAATGTGTAAAACACCACTGGGGCAGGTGACAAAGGATGAAGGGGGTTTTTCGTTTGTGGGTTTTTTTTTCACAAGTGTCTTAAATATTGCTCTTGCAAGGTTCCTGCTGTAACAAACCAAGTCATCCTTTAGCCAGAAGAAGAAACGGAGAAACTATCTGGTGTAGAGCCATCCCCATGATGCCCAGAGGCATGCTGGCCTTCAGCCATGTGAGGAAACCCACAGTTACCAGCTTGGTTGTGTGAGAAGCCTTAAAACCAGACTTTGTGGTGGTGTGTCCCTCATTTTTTACTTACCGTGGCTCGTGCTGTCAGAGAGCAGGACTGTGCTCTACTTTTCCCCAGGTATGCCAAAACCACCCTTTTCAGCAAGGTGCAACTTCTTTCTTGTTTATGTATTTGAAACCAAATCCCTAAACCATGGGATTTCTGTACAGATACAGTACAAGTGAAGCATTTATCCCGGCTGAGGCATATTCCTGCTGGGAGATCCTGCAGGAGAAATGGACCATATTGGCTTTTCCAACTGGCATCAAGTATTGCTGCAGTGGCACATGAACTCGGTGGGGTGTGCATTTATCTGGCAGGAGGCAGTCGCCTGAAACCAAGTGAGGATCAGCTCCCCAACAGGGTCACCATTTCAAATTTAAAATTGCATTATTTATTCAGACAAGATTTTCTGTCAGCAAACCTTGCATCCTTTTTTGTATCCTTTGTGGTCAAGAGGAAGGAACGGTGGCACGCTCGATGGTCCCCAAAGCGTGCCCTGTGGCGACAGCCAGGCTCAGCCAAGCTGGGTGGTGAGGTCAGCAGAGACGGGCAAGTGCCGGCCGACCCACCCGGGTTTGGGAACTGGAGCTTTGGGCCTGGCTGCACATTGCCTTCTTGGTTGCATTCTTTAAACGTTCCCTTTGGGCAATATTTGGGCAATATGCCCTTTGGGCACGCTGCCCAGTGACGGGGCTGGTGCTTCTCTACCCCAGCCTTGCAAGTGCTCGTCGATCACCTTGGCTTTCAAGTTTAATAATATCACCTCCTACAGTCAAATCAGCCCCCTTTGTACAGGCCTTTGCTTTCAGTTTTCAGACCCTCTGGATCCTCCTCTTGTCACCCCCATGGTGCTCTCCTGGCTGGGGATGGTTCAGTTTAAAGCCCTCTTCTGCTTCTGTATGCATCCATCCTCTGAGAGAGGCATCCCTGATGAAGTACATACAAACAGCGCAGTGGAAAGGAAAGCTGTGTAATATCAGACCTACCAAGAGCCTGATGCCTTTTTGCTTAAGTCACCAAAACAGACTGCAGAAGGGTAGAGAGCTATCCTGCTTTTCTAATAATTTCCAGTGTGACTTTGCACTGGACAAACTGCTTCATCCCAGATCCTCCTTAAGGCATTCGTTGCCTGATTTCAAAAGGCATTAAATAAATACCTCTAAAGATCTGATTCTTGAGCTCTCCCTTTGCCATCCATTACTGAATTGAGGGTTGGTGTTTCCTCCTCTCTCTCCATCGCACCTGCTCAGCCACGCTGACGCAGAGGGTGATCTCTGTTAGCCTGCCATCAGTGCCCAGTCTCGGGGGACTGTGCTTTGCTGAAACAGTGTGGGCACATCTACCCATGGACCACGGCAGAAGAACGCCCGCCCCGGGTACCATCTTGCAGAGGATGCTCCATCAGCAGGACACCCACTTCCGTGCTTGGATGCCGCTGGGCCAAGGTGCCACATGCTCTGCATTGGCAGACCTGCACCACTGTGGCATTGTCAGCCTTTTTTCCCTCCCTCCTGGGCCGTGTCATAGTGAACCGGATTTGGATAGTGGCTTTTTTGCTAGAAACTGTGCCACTGCTCTGGGATGCCTGCTCCTACAATTTATCCTTTCAATTTAAATGTTGCCAAGGAGCTGTGTTAACCCTAGCCTCTTAAAGGGTGAAAATCCTTTGCGTTGTTGAAAACTGACTGTGTGCAAGTCTCTGAGGACCAGCACTGGTTTGTATCATATACCAAAGAGGAACAGTGGTCTCAGTCTGGTTTCTAAATCAGGTCTGCTGACGTTAGCGAGGTAAGAACAGCAAACAACCTGGTGCTATTCTCCATCTGTGTGCAGAGGAGACCCAGAACAGTACCAGCAGAAGGGCTGCGGGGAGAAAACAAGGTGTCTTGGCAAACCTGTGTGTGTACACTGTAGCCGAGAGAAATCCCTGTTTTCAGCAGGTTGTTTTCCATCTCTTGCATGTGGCCATCAGCGTAATTGTAGCATACAGGGTGCTCAGAGGAGATAATGCCCAAGAATAACAGCTCATGGGGAAGAGTGGCAGAGAGAGGATGAACAACTTTGTATTGCTGACATATGCTTTAAATCCTTTCATCTCTCTTGCTATAGTTGCAGTGAGGATTTTTTTTACATTGAGAATTTTAGTGCTGCTTTAAAAGAGCCAGATTAGCAATGCCAAGGAAGTAACCGCCTGCCCGTCTCTGGGATGTCTTCCTGCTCCTGCCTGCACTCCAGATCTCATCAATACACCCTGCCCACTGTCGGCACCTTCCTGGTTTTTCCATCTTGATCAAATCAGTGTCTCTTCCCAGAGACTGGACAGTCCTTTGCTTTGAAAACAGACCACCAAGATATGCCCAAGAGTTGTTCTTCAGGTCCCAGCAAGTGCCTGGTCTGCTGGAGAGCGTCTGGCTGATGTCGTGGTTTATCCCCAGCCAGCAACTACGCACCACGCAGCCGCTCGCTCACTCCCCCATGGTGGGACGGGGAGAGAATCAGAAGAGTAGAAGTGAGGAAACTCATGGTTTGAGATAAAGACAGTTTAATAAGTAAAGCAAAAGCCGCGCACGCAAGCAAAGCAAAACAAGGAATTTGTTCACTACTCCCCACGGGCAGGCAGGTGTTCAGCCATCTCCAGGGAAGCAGGGCTCCGTCACGCGTAATGGTTTCTTGGGAAGACAGACGCCATAACCCCGAACGTCCCTCCACCCCTTCCTTCTTCTTCATCCCAGCTTTATATACCGAGCATGACGTTATATGGTATGGAATATCTCTTTGGCCAGCCTGGGTCAGCTGTCCCAGCTGTGTCCCCTCCCAGCTTCCCGTGCACCCCCAGCCCCCTCGCTGCAGGCCAGCATGAGAAGCTGGACTGTCCTTGACTACTTAGCAACAACTCAAAACATCAGCACTTCATCAACTTTTTCTCATCCCAAATCCAAAACATAGCCTCACGCTAGCTTCTATGAAGAAAATTAACTCTGCCCTGGCTGAAACCAGGACAGCTGAGCAGGAGGAGATGGATCACAGCCCGCATGGGGGGTGTCTCCAAACCTGCCACACTGGTTTGAGCATCCTGCAGTCCCCCCAGCCTGCTCAGCACAAGCTGAAGCTGATTTTTAAGTCAGCGCATGGTAGAGGAAGGAGGGGAGGGGAGCCTTGGCAAATCCGTGATCCCATTTGCTCTGATCACTAAAGGTCATGAGGTGGTTCCTTGTGTCAGAGGAAGGAAATGAACACTGATATCTTCAGCAAACTAATTTCAGGCTTGTACCAATTCCCCTTTCAGTTTAATTTAATCATCTTCGGTGTCTGATTCTACAAACACGGCTTTGTACCGCTAAACCTTTGCTGCATATTAGCAGAGAGGCAGCTGGAATTTGAATTTTATTCTGACTATAGTGAGAAACCTTATATTTAGCACTTGGCAAATCTCCTGAATGCAGGAACACATCAGTATATAAATGCAGGTTGCTTTGATCAGTATAATTTTGGAGGCTTAAGTAAGAGAATATAGGCTGGGTACTGATACTTGTAAAGGAGCTATAGAAAAATGTTCTTCCAGGTGATTGCAATTGCATTACAATATCAGCCTACCTAGAATTTGCTGCAAAGACTTGTTTGTAGTTGAAAAATGCTTTGGGTTACAAAGTACTTTTAATGTTGTCTTTTGCAGTCTGCAATATAAGGGTGAGTTACAAATACATGTTGTCTCAGATGAAGGGACTGGAGCGAGCAAAGAACGGCAAGAGCTGGACTAATCCAGGGACACGATGGTGGCCAGCAAATGCAGAAAAAGCCGAAATGGCTGTGGGATAATCCGCCTGCTTTCACCCCTCTTCTCCATTGGGCAAAACTCCTGCTGGCTTCTTTTCTGCATACAATGCCAAACAAATAGTCACTCTTGGCATTAAAACACGTGTAGGACTCAGGATCTGGCCATATGCTCTAACAAAAGGAAGTACTTTAGTTTGCAGCTTGGGGCTGGAGCTGGAGGCGTTCCCAACGATTGCCTCTTCTGACAGCTCGCGTCCTTTTGAAACCCATCCAGTTTTTTTTTGAAACCAGTCTGACCCTGCTGACTTCATAGCCCCTCACCCAGATGTATGAACCCAACTGCACCGCTTGTAAATTCTGGGTCACTCCCTGGGAATCCCTGGGGTCTAGTTTTCTTTTGGAGTTGCTGTTGGAGGGAGGATTACTTGGTACCCGCTGGGTGGGGAGCAAGAGCTCCTGGCAGCTGGGAGGCTTGCCTGCGGGTTTACATAGCAAAAGCAATCAGTGCCAGAATGTAGGAGTACATGGGTTCGAGGAGGAGCTCATGTTCTGCTCTCAGCAGAAGGAGTTAAAAATGAAGGTAATAGTGGGGACTTCGCTATGCAAATTTGCATAGGCAGAATAGAAAATGGAGCTTGGATGAAAATATTATCATCAGTGTTGTGGGCATGATAACTGAGCATTCGCTGCCTCCAGAAAAGCAGTAGGATGAAGAGGTGACCCTCCTTTCCCATTGCCTCTGTTGGCTTCTTGCTTCCAAGAAATACCCAAAGCACTTTGATTTATTGACGTGCTTGGAAAAGGCAGTTAAGTTTTGCAGTCAGCCAACCCTGTGAGTCCAGATCTTCTGAAAGAGAAATGAGGAGGCAGCCTCCCCATCTCCTGTGTGTGAGGAAGGACCGATATTTTCAAAGCACTGTTGTGTGATGGTGCTCTGGGATTTCAGATCTGATGGTTATTCATTCTCCGCTTTGGAGTTGTGGCTGCCTCTACCCAAAGGGCTGGGGCAGATGTACCTCCTTGGGAAGCTTCACCAGGAGATCTCCACAGTTGCAGGGTTTGGTCTGTGTTAGTCTCCAAACCCACCATCCCCAGGCATAGCCCAGAGGACCCAACCTGGAAGGCTTGAGCACACAGGCCTCTTCCACAGCCATTGCATCAAGAGGTTATTGCCCGCTATCAGAGGTCGCAGCTCCTTCCAGCCTGTGATGCCTTCTGCTCTTTAACCCACCACCATCAGCCGGTGACCAAGCGAGCATCGCCGACGCTGCAGAGATTGTTTTTGCACCATGGCTACAGAGCGAGAGCACGTGAGATTTGATGCCTTGCAACTTCTTGCTCTTTGGGCCTGTAGATGAGTGCAGCAGGAGATGGTTTGTCTCAGGGTGAATAGCTGACTGCAGGCCAGTTGGCAGCCCCTGCGCAGGGAGGCCTGTATTAATAGCAGAGTTGGGGTTGATGCATGGCGTCGCTAAAACGGATTGACAGATTTGCAGAGAGCAACTTTCATGCGTCCCATATGTTGCCTGATTTCCTCTGGGTGACTTAAAAAGATGTGAAAAAATCTTTTGCTGGAAGACAGTAAGAGTATTTGTATACTTGGCTATTTTTAAGCATCTCTTTTTTCCCCCCCCTCTAGTTTGACCTGATGTGGTCAAAAAAGAAAAAGGATATCGATCAATCATTTTAAAAGCATGCACGGATGTATTAAGTAAATATAGCTTCCTTTGGCTCTAACAGCAGGCACAGGAAAGGTCCCATAAAAATCGAGACGTTCTGCTCTCTAAGAATTGCAGCCTTGACTTAAGATTGTCAAAGATATAACGCTGCTAAGTGGCATGGTAACTGCTGGGGCACTCTGATTTACACCTGAGAGACTTGGCTCATTACCTATAGCAGAACTTCCCAGGAAGTGTGAAGTTTAACCTTGAGGTCAAACAAGAACTTTTTGGAGCAATGCTGTTTTTACTTCTCTCTGTTTCGTTTAGGCAAACACGTGCAGTACAGACCATTGGTCCTGATGAAGTGCCATTGTTTAATACTGAAAAAATGCACATTTGATCTAGTTTGCATTTCCTAAAAACTGTGTTATTGATTTGACAATATATTTTTCCTCGGAAAAAAAAAATCTGCAGTTATTTATTCATTCTTACCCCTTAGAGAGCTTGATACCATCTGTTTTTCTTGGCTTTGCATCACCTTTTTTTTTTTTTTCACTTGTTCTTCTCCCACTGTGCACCACTGAAGGACTATACTATACATTATCTCATAGCCAAATTATGCAGGGTATTGTAAACATGTTGTAAACTTTGCCAGCTGCAAAGTCAAGGGCTCTGAGAGATCTTGCTAAGCACTGGAAAAGCTCTTTGAAGAAACAAGGCAGCCTTTTGGAAGCAGATTTGCAGGGCAGCGTGACACAGAGGTGTAATATTGCTTTTGCAAAATGCCGAGGGAAGAAAAGGAGCCAGTAAATGTGTTCTTGGATCCCTGTAGCTTTATCACAGAGGCCAAGAAGTCCCTGAAACAGTATCTGCTTAGCACCCACTGATAAGACACAGCACTGCTCCTACGTGCAGATGCCGGGACCTACGGGCTCTGTGCCCTGGTGGGTGGCAACCCCGATCGGAGCCTGATACGGCCCGGCACCGCCGTCATTTCAGTCAGGACAGGACTCTGCTGAGTGCACACTGCAGGACTGAAGGCCCTGCACCTCCCAGGGTTATCCTCGGAGTTGGTGCAGCAATGTCGTGCAACCAGCATCCTGGGAGGATACAAGCCTCAGGGCGTCTTGTGCTCTGCATTGCAGGGTTAGGGCCCGTTGCTGCCCTCCGAAATACGAGTTGAAGGGAAAGAATCACAGGTGTGTGAGGAGAAGTCCATGTAAATCTACAAGAAGTATCCCTAGTTAATAGATCTTTGTGTATCTTTTGATTGTTGAACAATAAAGAATATTGGCAGCAGCAATACCAGGCATTCCAGAAATCATGCCTCAAAAATATACAATAACTTTAAAACTACCTTTATGAGGTTTAGTATCTGTTCTCTTTGTCTGTCTTCTGGTGACTGATCTTGGTGCAGTGAAGGTCGTGCTTTCAAGTTTTCATCCCATGGCATGCTTCCAGAAAGGGCAGAAATCTCTGTCCAGGAGACACAAAACTTGAGCCCAGGAGGTGGGAGTGCAGGAGGAGCACTAGGCAGCATGGAAATAGAGGTGACTGCCAGCCTTGCAAATAGAGAGGCTGTGGGGCTGTACCAGTGCACTTCCTGCAGGGAGCAATCCCGTATTCCCTGAAGTCAGGAGGACTAGGAAGTGATGTGGATTATAGGACCACAGGGAAGAGCCTGTTTCAGTGGACGGTGGACATGTAAATACCTGTACAGGCTTATCATACATGTACAACCCCCAGCGAAATGCAGTTTTCTACATTGGCTATAAATCCATTATGAATGCTTTCGTGCTCGGATTTTTGACTGATAAGGAAAACATAGACATCTTAAGTTTAGAGGAGATCTGAGGTGGAACTATGAGAGTAACTGCTCTGGTACTAGACATGCGGCCCTTAAACAGTATTTTGGAAAGAGTCCGGGGCTGCACGGCAGCTCCGTGGTGCTTGGGGTGGCACAGTCCCGCTCCATCCAGCATCCTTTGGCCATCCTCCCCGTGCAACAGCTCGCAGCCCTCAAAAGGCTGCTGGCCGCTGAGACAAATAGCTGGACAGGACGTTCGCCTGCAATATTTAGGGAATTCAAACCCATCTTTTAAATCATTCCATCAATACTTCATCATCTTCTTCAACAGCTAGCAAAAAGGATCACAAATTCAGTCGTAGTGACATAATGTGGTTGTGAATATCCTATGACTTATTACCCTATTCCTGCTACTTTTACAGGGTTAAGAGCTAGGGGAGAAAAATTGCTTAGCTTGGTGAGATGTATTGCTTTTTGCAAAGGAAGGACGATGTCCTTCCAGCCCTGGAAATACTCTTGTGAAAGCTATTTCTTCTCTGAAGAGTCTGTTATTACTATTACGGGCTTGCACTCTCATTAAAGGGCACTGATTTAAATGAGGGGCCTTTAATCAACAATTTTCATCACGATTTAAATCAGCTAGCAGGAAACACAAAATTGATTATTTAAATTAATCTTGTTCTTCATTTGTACTTTTTAATTATTTTCCTAAGAAGGAACAAGTGATACTTCCTCGCTGGAGCCTAGTGCTCTTTTTTTCACTTATGATCAGGATACGCTATTACCATATTGATTTAAGAATCTGCATGTTAAGTCTAAAGTTACTTAACATTTTTCATTTTATGTGCTGAACTGATGACTGACACCTCTACTACGTGAGTAATGTTAATGTTAATTTCTGTCAAGGTGCACTGCAGAGCAGAGTAAGAAACATATATTAGTTACTGTGCTCTAATTTAAATCACATGATAATCTTAAATATGATGGACAGATGAGGTAAGGGGAAGAATACAGTTATCAAAACTTATTCTGTATTTGAAATGGACATTTTGAACACAGGAAATCTTACCTCTTGACAGCAGGCTGGGCTATTTTTAGTCACCAGATCCTTATAAAGGCTCATACGAGGGAAAGTGCAGTTGCCAGTTTTCTCTTTAGTTTCAGTCCCTGATGGTTTTCTCCAATTTGAGAGAAGGGAAGAACATCTTTCTGTGCATCCCGAGGAGAAATGGGTCTGTATGTAAAGGACTTAGAGGCTCAAGAACCTCCTGATCCAGGCAGCAAATACTTCAGTTTACTGCTTCATTCAACAAATACTTCAGTGGCTTGACTTCATCTGAAATTTTTAGGGGTTTATTTCTATTTAACATAATATTGCAGTGAAACTTAGGCCATAATGTTCAGTGCCATTGATTCAGTTTGGATTTAAAATTATTGAATTTTAAACAAAAAATGTAGCTAAACTAGAAAAAATTCATAATCCTATGCTCTGATTTTTCTGGGAAAAGGACATTTTGCATTTTCATCCTCCTTTCGCTTGCATCAACTCTAGCTCAGCGCAACTGCAATGAGTTGAGGGGCCATATTTCTGATTTATACTGTTGTGTGTTAAGAATAAGCCAAAAGCAAAATGAACCTTTTTTGAAAAGCTTTGGGGTATATGTATGCATATCTACATCTATTTTTTCAGATTGAAGGGATTAAATAGTCAAGTTCATACTTCAGGTAGTTCAGTTGACTTTATTGGAGAAACTAATGTGCAAGTTAGAGACCTGCTTTCTTGTCGGCTTCAACCATCACAACAGAGAGTCCGGAGCTCTCTGGGAATACACAGGATGGGATTTTCCAACCTCCCTTCAGTGTGTGTCTCGGCAGGCTCGCGTTACCGAACCCCTCTGCCACCCCTTCTCCCAGCACCGCGCGGGATGCAGAGGGGTTCTTGCTCCCTCCCTCCCTCGACGCCCTTGCAGTGGTGCAGCCGCCTCTCTCCCAAGGCTGCCGTGTGGCGGTCGCCAGCCCGTTTTGCCAATTCACGCAGACAATTTCCTCCAAATCACGCTTGAGACGGAAGACGAAACAGCAAAGGCTTGATTTCTTTTTTTCCCCCTGCCAGAAGCGATGTGTACCATGCCAAGATGTGACACGCAACACCTCGCCTTACAGACACACATCATTCATGCTGACTCAGAGCAGGGAAACCTTCCCTGCCTCGTCCCACGGTATTTTTAGTCTGATGCACCAAGAAAAGTCTTCAGCTTTGCAGTGAAGTCTAAACCCAAGTTGTTCTTTTTTATTTTAAGTTAAAGTTTTAGCCTGGCTTGGGGTTTTTTGGGGGGTGGTTTGGGCTTTTTTTCCAGAAGCCTTAACATCCTCGGCGCCTACCGATTTCAAATGGTGCTTCTGGCCATAAAACCCACTGCAAACCACTGGAAACCAGAAGCAACAGAGCACCTTCAGCACAGGCACCCGCTCGGGGCGGCCCTAACCAGCCTGGGTCTGAATTTCCCATTTAGGGGGTTGGAATGATGGTCCAGGGTTTCTGAATATCTTTCTGCCGTATTTTTGTCTGTGCCCGGTCTCCTGCCCAGCGAGGAGAGTGCCCCTTCTCATGCTGGTGCTGCCCACTGCCGCTGTGCCCGGCGTTTTGAGGCCGGAGCGGGTGCTTTGCCCGCAAACGCCCAACACCGTGGGCTGTCGAGCAAAGGCAGCTCGTTTCATCTCGCAGCGTTAGGTAGGGCGGTGATGGAGGGGAAAGTAAAGACTAGAAGGTGGAAGCAAACATCACGGGTAATGGCAGAGCACATTTCTGACGCGTTGTTGTTGTTGTTGTAGTTGTGAATGTAGGCTTTTTCACACGTGCAGAAAGCTGTTTAGACCTTGGGTGAGCGGCCAGGTGCCACCTTGCCTATCCCAGCATGGCCTTCCCCTGCAGCTCCAACGCAGACCCTTCTCTTCGAGCTGTTCCTGCCGTCATCCTCCCCGCTCCCGCCATACGGAGTGCGCTTTAATACTAATGTGCATCAAAGAAACTAGAAACGACATGTAATTTGACATCATTAAATATGAGCTCGCACCTCTCCCATGCAGGGCTGTATCAATCAAGCTGGCTTCAGGTCTTTTCTTCCCGGGGATCTTCTGCCTCTGAAAAGCACTTCGTCGTCCGTGCTCGGTGTTTCCTGGCAGGGATGGTTTATGGTCATCCATGAGCACACGCCATCATCTCCCTCCTGATTTAGCACGTGGAAGGACCGATATGTACCCTTATTAAATGCAATCTTGATCTTTGCTAGGGAACATTATATAAAAATGTAGGCTTAGAGCAGCTTTCGGAGGCAGGCACAAGTTGCCAGCAGTAATACACCTAAATTACGGGGGGTATATAGGGTTTGGCTGTTGTAGGTCTCTGACCGCTTCCTTCCATCGCTTGCCTTAACCAGATTTGTTCCTAACACCTGGCCATTGCTCGAGGAGAGCTTAGGGGTAACTCACCAAGTCGGCACCGTAGTTTGTATAAAATAAATATCTATACAATGACTGAGGTCCAAGTGCAGAAGGAAGTGGGTGGGTGGATGCAGGGATGCATGGGTGGATGGATGGATGTGCATGTGGGTGGATGGGTGCATGAGCTGGGGTGTGGGTGGCTGGAATGTGGGGGCATGGGTTGGTGCCTGCATGGGTGGGCGATACGTGGGTGCGTGACTGCACGGGTACGTGCACAAGTTGGTGCATGCATGGGCGGGTGTGTGCACTGGCTGGTGCAGGCACGGGTGGACGGGTGCCTGGGTTGGTGGATGTGTGAAGAGGCGGGGGGG